>NC_081553.1:151434677-151736240 GCF_963082655.1 Stomoxys calcitrans | reverse complement strand
GTAATTTTCGTTTTTCTCGGAAACGACTTAAGCGATTTGCAATCGGATTGATTCATTTGAAAGCCAATAATAATATCTACAACAGTTTCCGAGATATAGAATAATTGTATGTTGGTTCATTCTGGAAGTGACTTGTGCGGATGGAATATGTAATTTTCGTTTTTCTCGGAAACGAGTTAAGCGATTTGCAATCGGATTGATTCATTTGAAAGCCAATAATAATATCTACAATTCCATACTGCTTTTGTCTACCTAGTACTCACAGTTTCCGAGATATAGAATAATTTAATGTTGGTTCATTCTGGAAGTGACTTGTGCGGATGCAATATGTAATTTTCGTTTTTCTCGGAAACGACTTAAGCGATTTGCAATCGGATTGATTCATTTGAAAGCCAATAATAATATCTACAATTCCATACTGGCTTTGTCTACCTAGCACTCACAGTTTCCAAGATATAGAATAATTGTATGTTGGCTCATTCTGGAAGTTACTTGTGCGGATGGAATATGTAATTTTCGTTTTACTCGGAAACGACTTAAGCGATTTGCAATCGGATTGATTCATTTGAAAGCCAATAATAACATCTACAATTCCATACTGGTTTTGTCTACCTTGCACTTACCGTTTCCGAGATATTGATTATTTTTAGGTTTGGTCATTCTGGAAGTGACTTGTGCAGACGGAATATGTAATTTTCGATTTTCTCGGGAACGACTTGAGCGATTTGCAATCGGATTGATTCACTTGAAAGCCAATAATAATATCTACAATTCAATACTGGTTTTGTCAATCTAGCTCTTACCGTTTCCGAGATATAGATTATTTTGAGGTTGGGTCATTCTGGAAGTGACTTGTGCGGATGGAATATGTAATTTTCGTTTTTCTCGGAAACGACTTAAGCGATTTGCAATCGGATTGATTCATTTGAAAGCCAATAATAATATCTACAATTCCATACTGGTTTTGTCTACCTAGCACTTACCGTTTCCGAGATATTGATTATTTTTAGGTTTGGTCATTCTGGAAGTGACTTGTGCATATGGAATATATAATTTTCGATTTTCTCGGAAACGACTTAAGCGATTTGCAATCGGATTGATTCATTTGAAAGCCAATAATAATATCTACAACAGTTTCCGAGATATAGAATAATTGTATGTTGGTTCATTCTGGAAGTGACTTGTGCGGATGGAATATGTAATTTTCGTTTTTCTCGGAAACGACTTAAGCGATTTGCAATCGGATTGATTCATTTGAAAGCCAATAATAATATCTACAATTCCATACTGCTTTTGTCTACCTAGTACTCACAGTTTCCGAGATATAGAATAATTTAATGTTGGTTCATTCTGGAAGTGACTTGTGCGGATGCAATATGTAATTTTCGTTTTTCTCGGAAACGACTTAAGCGATTTGCAATCGGATTGATTCATTTGAAAGCCAATAATAATATCTACAATTCCATACTGGCTTTGTCTACCTAGCACTCACAGTTTCCAAGATATAGAATAATTGTATGTTGGCTCATTCTGGAAGTTACTTGTGCGGATGGAATATGTAATTTTCGTTTTACTCGGAAACGACTTAAGCGATTTGCAATCGGATTGATTCATTTGAAAGCCAATAATAACATCTACAATTCCATACTGGTTTTGTCTACCTTGCACTTACCGTTTCCGAGATATTGATTATTTTTAGGTTTGGTCATTCTGGAAGTGACTTGTGCAGATGGAATATGTAATTTTCGATTTTCTCGGGAACGACTTAAGCGATTTGCAATCGGATTGATTCACTTGAAAGCCAATAATAATATCTACAATTCAATACTGGTTTTGTCAATCTAGCTCTTACCGTTTCCGAGATATAGATTATTTTTAGGTTGGGTCATTCTGGAAGTGACTTGTGCGGATGGAATATGTAATTTTCGTTTTTCTCGGAAACGACTTAAGCGATTTGCAATCGGATTGATTCATTTGAAAGCCAATAATAATATCTACAATTCCATACTGGTTTTGTCTACCTAGCACTTACCGTTTCCGAGATATTGATTATTTTTAGGTTTGGTCATTCTGGAAGTGACTTGTGCATATGGAATATATAATTTTCGATTTTCTCGGAAACGACTTAAGCGATTTGCAATCGGATTGATTCATTTGAAAGCCAATAATAATATCTACAATTCCATACTGGTTTTGTCTACCTAGCACTCACAGTTTCCGAGATATAGACTAATTTTATGTTGGTTCATTCTGGAAGTGACTTGTGCGGATGGAATATGTAATTTTCGTTTTTCTCGGAAACGACTTAAGCGATTTGCAATCGGATTGATTCATTTGAAAGCCAATAATAATATCTACAACAGTTTCCGAGATATAGAATAATTTTATGTTGGTTCATTCTGGAAGTGACTTGTGCGGATGGAATATGTAATTTTCGTTTTTCTCGGAAACGACTTAAGCGATTTGCAATCGGATTGATTCATTTGAAAGCCAATAATAATATCTACAATTCCATACTGGTTTTGTCTACCTAGTACTCACAGTTTCCGAGATATAGAATAATTTTATGTTGGTTCATTCTGGAAGTGACTTGTGCGGATGCAATATGTAATTTTCGTTTTTCTCGGAAACGACTTAAGCGATTTGCAATCGGATTGATTCATTTGAAAGCCAATAATAATATCTACAATTCCATACTGGTTTTGTCTACCTAGCACTTACCGTTTCCAAGATATTGATTATTTTTAGGTTTGGTCATTCTGGAAGTGACTTGTGCATTTGGAATATATAATTTTCGATTTTCTCGGAAACGACTTAAGCGATTTGCAATCGGATTGATTCATTTGAAAGCCAATAATAATATCTACAATTCCATACTGGTTTTGTCTACCTAGCACTCACAGTTTCCAAGATATAGAATAATTGTATGTTGGTTCATTCTGGAAGTGACTTGTGCGGATGGAATATGTAATTTTCGATTTTCTCGTAAACGACTCAAGCGATTTGCAATCGGATTGATTCATTTGAAAGCCAATAATAATATCTACAATTCCATACTGGTTTTGTCTACCTAGCACTCACAGTTTCCGAGATATAAAATAATTTTATGTTGGTTCATTCTGGAAGTGACTTGTGCGGATGGAATATGTAATTTTCGTTTTTCTCGGAAACGACTTAACCGATTTGCAATTGGATTGATTTGTTTGAAAGCCAATAATAATATCTACAATTCCATACTGGTTTTGTCTACCTAGCACTTACCGTTTCCGAGATATTGATTATTTTTAGGTTTGGTCATTCTGGAAGTGACTTGTGACTTGTGATGGAATATGTAATTTTCGATTTTCTCGTAAACGACTTAAGCGATTTGCAATCGGATTGATTCATTTGAAAGCCAATAATAATATCTACAATTCAATACTGGTTTGTCAATCTAGCTTTTACCGTTTCCGAGTTATAGATTATTTTATGTTGGGTCATTCTGGAAGTGACTTGTGCGGATGGAATATGTAATTTTCGTTTTTCTCGGAAACGACTTAAGCGATTTGCAATCGGATTGATTCATTTGAAAGCCAATAATAATATCTACAATTCCATACTGGTTTTGTCTACCTAGCACTCACAGTTTCCGAGATATAGACTAATTTTATGTTGGTTCATTCTGGAAGTGACTTGTGCGGATGGAATATGTAATTTTCGTTTTTCTCGGAAACGACTTAAGCGATTTGCAATCGGATTGATTCATTTGAAAGCCAATAATAATATCTACAACAGTTTCCGAGATATAGAATAATTTTATGTTGGTTCATTCTGGAAGTGACTTGTGCGGATGGAATATGTAATTTTCGTTTTTCTCGGAAACGACTTAAGCGATTTGCAATCGGATTGATTCATTTGAAAGCCAATAATAATATCTACAATTCCATACTGGTTTTGTCTACCTAGTACTCACAGTTTCCGAGATATAGAATAATTTTATGTTGGTTCATTCTGGAAGTGACTTGTGCGGATGCAATATGTAATTTTCGTTTTTCTCGGAAACGACTTAAGCGATTTGCAATCGGATTGATTCATTTGAAAGCCAATAATAATATCTACAATTCCATACTGGTTTTGTCTACCTAGCACTTACCGTTTCCAAGATATTGATTATTTTTAGGTTTGGTCATTCTGGAAGTGACTTGTGCGGATGGAATATGTAATTTTCGTTTTTCTCGGAAACGACTTAAGCGATTTGCAATCGGATTGATTCATTTGAAAGCCAATAATAATATCTACAACAGTTTCCGAGATATAGAATAATTTTATGTTGGTTCATTCTGGAAGTGACTTGTGCGGATGCAATATGTAATTTTCGTTTTTCTCGGAAACGACTTAAGCGATTTGCAATCGGATTGATTCATTTGAAAGCCAATAATAATATCTACAATTCCATACTGGTTTTGTCTACCTAGCACTCACAGTTTCCAAGATATAGAATAATTGTATGTTGGTTCATTCTGGAAGTGACTTGTGCGGATGGAATATGTAATTTTCGATTTTCTCGTAAACAACTCAAGCGATTTGCAATCGGATTGATTCATTTGAAAGCCAATAATAATATCTACAATTCCATACTGGTTTTGTCTACCTAGCACTCACAGTTTCCGAGATATAAAATAATTTTATGTTGGTTCATTCTGGAAGTGACTTGTGCGGATGGAATATGTAATTTTCGTTTTTCTCGGAAACGACTTAACCGATTTGCAATTGGATTGATTTGTTTGAAAGCCAATAATAATATCTACAATTCCATACTGGTTTTGTCTACCTAGCACTTACCGTTTCCGAGATATTGATTATTTTTAGGTTTGGTCATTCTGGAAGTGACTTGTGACTTGTGATGGAATATGTAATTTTCGATTTTCTCGTAAACGACTTAAGCGATTTGCAATCGGATTGATTCATTTGAAAGCCAATAATAATATCTACAATTCAATACTGGTTTGTCAATCTAGCTCTTACCGTTTCCGAGATATTGATTATTTTTAGGTTTGGTCATTCTGGAAGTGACTTGTGCAGATGGAATATGTAATTTTCGATTTTCTCGGGAACGACTTAAGCGATTTGCAATCGGATTGATTCACTTGAAAGCCAATAATAATATCTACAATTCAATACTGGTTTTGTCAATCTAGCTCTTACCGTTTCCGAGATATAGATTATTTTTAGGTTGGGTCATTCTGGAAGTGACTTGTGCGGATGGAATATGTAATTTTCGTTTTTCTCGGAAACGACTTAAGCGATTTGCAATCGGATTGATTCATTTGAAAGCCAATAATAATATCTACAATTCCATACTGGTTTTGTCTACCTAGCACTTACCGTTTCCGAGATATTGATTATTTTTAGGTTTGGTCATTCTGGAAGTGACTTGTGCATATGGAATATATAATTTTCGATTTTCTCGGAAACGACTTAAGCGATTTGCAATCGGATTGATTCATTTGAAAGCCAATAATAATATCTACAATTCCATACTGGTTTTGTCTACCTAGCACTCACAGTTTCCGAGATATAGACTAATTTTATGTTGGTTCATTCTGGAAGTGACTTGTGCGGATGGAATATGTAATTTTCGTTTTTCTCGGAAACGACTTAAGCGATTTGCAATCGGATTGATTCATTTGAAAGCCAATAATAATATCTACAACAGTTTCCGAGATATAGAATAATTTTATGTTGGTTCATTCTGGAAGTGACTTGTGCGGATGGAATATGTAATTTTCGTTTTTCTCGGAAACGACTTAAGCGATTTGCAATCGGATTGATTCATTTGAAAGCCAATAATAATATCTACAATTCCATACTGGTTTTGTCTACCTAGTACTCACAGTTTCCGAGATATAGAATAATTTTATGTTGGTTCATTCTGGAAGTGACTTGTGCGGATGCAATATGTAATTTTCGTTTTTCTCGGAAACGACTTAAGCGATTTGCAATCGGATTGATTCATTTGAAAGCCAATAATAATATCTACAATTCCATACTGGTTTTGTCTACCTAGCACTTACCGTTTCCAAGATATTGATTATTTTTAGGTTTGGTCATTCTGGAAGTGACTTGTGCATATGGAATATATAATTTTCGATTTTCTCGGAAACGACTTAAGCGATTTGCAATCGGATTGATTCATTTGAAAGCCAATAATAATATCTACAATTCCATACTGGTTTTGTCTACCTAGCACTCACAGTTTCCAAGATATAGAATAATTGTATGTTGGTTCATTCTGGAAGTGACTTGTGCGGATGGAATATGTAATTTTCGATTTTCTCGTAAACGACTCAAGCGATTTGCAATCGGATTGATTCATTTGAAAGCCAATAATAATATCTACAATTCCATACTGGTTTTGTCTACCTAGCACTCACAGTTTCCGAGATATAAAATAATTTTATGTTGGTTCATTCTGGAAGTGACTTGTGCGGATGGAATATGTAATTTTCGTTTTTCTCGGAAACGACTTAACCGATTTGCAATTGGATTGATTTGTTTGAAAGCCAATAATAATATCTACAATTCCATACTGGTTTTGTCTACCTAGCACTTACCGTTTCCGAGATATTGATTATTTTTAGGTTTGGTCATTCTGGAAGTGACTTGTGACTTGTGATGGAATATGTAATTTTCGTTTTTCTCGGAAACGACTTAACCGATTTGCAATTGGATTGATTTGTTTGAAAGCCAATAATAATATGTACAATTCCATACTGGTTATGTCTACCTAGCACTTACCGTTTCCGAGTTATAGATTATTTTATGTTGGGTCATTCTGGAAGTGACTTGTGCGGATGGAATATGTAATTTTCGTTTTTCTCGGAAACGACTTAAGCGATTTGCAATCGGATTGATTCATTTGAAAGCCAATAATAATATCTACAATTCCATACTGGTTTTGTCAACCTAGCACTCACAGTTTCCAAGATATAGAATAATTGTATGTTGGTTCATTCTGGAAGTGACTTGTGCGGATGGAATATGTAATTTTCCTTTTTCTCGGAAACGACTTAAGCGATTTGCATTCGGATTGATTCATTTGAAAGCCAATAATAATATCTACAATTCCATACTGGTTTCTTCTACCTAGCACTCACAGTTTCCGAGATATAGTATAATTTTATGTTGGTTCATTCTGGAAGTGACTTGTGCGGATGGAATATGTAATTTTCGTTTTTCTCGGAAACGACTTAACCGATTTGCAATTGGATTGATTTGTTTGAAAGCCAATAATAATATCTACAATTCCATACTGGTTATGTCTACCTAGCACTTACCGTTTCCGAGTTATAGATTATTTTATGTTGGGTCATTCTGGAAGTGACTTGTGCGGATGGAATATGTAATTTTCGTTTTTCTCGGAAACGACTTAAGCGATTTGCAATCGGATTGATTCATTTGAAAGCCAATAATAATATCTACAATTTCATACTGGTTTTGTCTACCTAGCCCTCACAGTTTCCGAGATATAGACTAATTTTATGTTAGTTCATTCTGGAAGTGACTTGTGCGGATGGAATATGTAATTTTCGTTTTTCTCGGAAACGACTTAAGCGATTTGCAATCGGATTGATTCATTTGAAAGCCAATAATAATATCTACAACAGTTTCCGAGATATAGAATTATTGTATGTTGGTTCATTCTGGAAGTGACTTGTGCGGATGCAATATGTAATTTTCGTTTTTCTCGGAAACGACTTAAGCGATTTGCAATCGGATTGATTCATTTGAAAGCCAATAATAATATCTACAATTCCATACTGGCTTTGTCTACCTAGCACTCACAGTTTCCAAGATATAGAATAATTGTATGTTGGCTCATTCTGGAAGTTACTTGTGCGGATGGAATATGTAATTTTCGTTTTACTCGGAAACGACTTAAGCGATTTGCAATCGGATTGATTCATTTGAAAGCCAATAATAACATCTACAATTCCATACTGGTTTTGTCTACCTTGCACTTACCGTTTCCGAGATATTGATTATTTTTAGGTTTGGTCATTCTGGAAGTGACTTGTGCAGATGGAATATGTAATTTTCGATTTTCTCGGGAACGACTTAAGCGATTTGCAATCGGATTGATTCACTTGAAAGCCAATAATAATATCTACAATTCAATACTGGTTTTGTCAATCTAGCTCTTACCGTTTCCGAGATATAGATTATTTTTAGGTTGGGTCATTCTGGAAGTGACTTGTGCGGATGGAATATGTAATTTTCGTTTTTCTCGGAAACGACTTAAGCGATTTGCAATCGGATTGATTCATTTGAAAGCCAATAATAATATCTACAATTCCATACTGGTTTTGTCTACCTAGCACTTACCGTTTCCGAGATATTGATTATTTTTAGGTTTGGTCATTCTGGAAGTGACTTGTGCATATGGAATATATAATTTTCGATTTTCTCGGAAACGACTTAAGCGATTTGCAATCGGATTGATTCATTTGAAAGCCAATAATAATATCTACAATTCCATACTGGTTTTGTCTACCTAGCACTCACAGTTTCCGAGATATAGACTAATTTTATGTTGGTTCATTCTGGAAGTGACTTGTGCGGATGGAATATGTAATTTTCGTTTTTCTCGGAAACGACTTAAGCGATTTGCAATCGGATTGATTCATTTGAAAGCCAATAATAATATCTACAACAGTTTCCGAGATATAGAATAATTTTATGTTGGTTCATTCTGGAAGTGACTTGTGCGGATGGAATATGTAATTTTCGTTTTTCTCGGAAACGACTTAAGCGATTTGCAATCGGATTGATTCATTTGAAAGCCAATAATAATATCTACAATTCCATACTGGTTTTGTCTACCTAGTACTCACAGTTTCCGAGATATAGAATAATTTTATGTTGGTTCATTCTGGAAGTGACTTGTGCGGATGCAATATGTAATTTTCGTTTTTCTCGGAAACGACTTAAGCGATTTGCAATCGGATTGATTCATTTGAAAGCCAATAATAATATCTACAATTCCATACTGGTTTTGTCTACCTAGCACTTACCGTTTCCAAGATATTGATTATTTTTAGGTTTGGTCATTCTGGAAGTGACTTGTGCATATGGAATATATAATTTTCGATTTTCTCGGAAACGACTTAAGCGATTTGCAATCGGATTGATTCATTTGAAAGCCAATAATAATATCTACAATTCCATACTGGTTTTGTCTACCTAGCACTCACAGTTTCCAAGATATAGAATAATTGTATGTTGGTTCATTCTGGAAGTGACTTGTGCGGATGGAATATGTAATTTTCGATTTTCTCGTAAACGACTCAAGCGATTTGCAATCGGATTGATTCATTTGAAAGCCAATAATAATATCTACAATTCCATACTGGTTTTGTCTACCTAGCACTCACAGTTTACGAGATATAAAATAATTTTATGTTGGTTCATTCTGGAAGTGACTTGTGCGGATGGAATATGTAATTTTCGTTTTTCTCGGAAACGACTTAACCGATTTGCAATTGGATTGATTTGTTTGAAAGCCAATAATAATATCTACAATTCCATACTGGTTTTGTCTACCTAGCACTTACCGTTTCCGAGATATTGATTATTTTTAGGTTTGGTCATTCTGGAAGTGACTTGTGACTTGTGATGGAATATGTAATTTTCGATTTTCTCGTAAACGACTTAAGCGATTTGCAATCGGATTGATTCATTTGAAAGCCAATAATAATATCTACAATTCAATACTGGTTTGTCAATCTAGCTCTTACCGTTTCCGAGTTATAGATTATTTTATGTTGGGTCATTCTGGAAGTGACTTGTGCGGATGGAATATGTAATTTTCGTTTTTCTCGGAAACGACTTAAGCGATTTGCAATCGGATTGATTCATTTGAAAGCCAATAATAATATCTACAATTCCATACTGGTTTTGTCTACCTAGCACTCACAGTTTCCGAGATATAGACTAATTTTATGTTGGTTCATTCTGGAAGTGACTTGTGCGGATGGAATATGTAATTTTCGTTTTTCTCGGAAACGACTTAAGCGATTTGCAATCGGATTGATTCATTTGAAAGCCAATAATAATATCTACAACAGTTTCCGAGATATAGAATAATTTTATGTTGGTTCATTCTGGAAGTGACTTGTGCGGATGGAATATGTAATTTTCGTTTTTCTCGGAAACGACTTAAGCGATTTGCAATCGGATTGATTCATTTGAAAGCCAATAATAATATCTACAATTCCATACTGGTTTTGTCTACCTAGTACTCACAGTTTCCGAGATATAGAATAATTTTATGTTGGTTCATTCTGGAAGTGACTTGTGCGGATGCAATATGTAATTTTCGTTTTTCTCGGAAACGACTTAAGCGATTTGCAATCGGATTGATTCATTTGAAAGCCAATAATAATATCTACAATTCCATACTGGTTTTGTCTACCTAGCACTTACCGTTTCCAAGATATTGATTATTTTTAGGTTTGGTCATTCTGGAAGTGACTTGTGCGGATGGAATATGTAATTTTCGTTTTTCTCGGAAACGACTTAAGCGATTTGCAATCGGATTGATTTATTTGAAAGCCAATAATAATATCTACAACAGTTTCCGAGATATAGAATAATTTTATGTTGGTTCATTCTGGAAGTGACTTGTGCGGATGCAATATGTAATTTTCGTTTTTCTCGGAAACGACTTAAGCGATTTGCAATCGGATTGATTCATTTGAAAGCCAATAATAATATCTACAATTCCATACTGGTTTTGTCTACCTAGCACTCACAGTTTCCAAGATATAGAATAATTGTATGTTGGTTCATTCTGGAAGTGACTTGTGCGGATGGAATATGTAATTTTCGATTTTCTCGTAAACGACTCAAGCGATTTGCAATCGGATTGATTCATTTGAAAGCCAATAATAATATCTACAATTCCATACTGGTTTTGTCTACCTAGCACTCACAGTTTCCGAGATATAAAATAATTTTATGTTGGTTCATTCTGGAAGTGACTTGTGCGGATGGAATATGTAATTTTCGTTTTTCTCGGAAACGACTTAACCGATTTGCAATTGGATTGATTTGTTTGAAAGCCAATAATAATATCTACAATTCCATACTGGTTTTGTCTACCTAGCACTTACCGTTTCCGAGATATTGATTATTTTTAGGTTTGGTCATTCTGGAAGTGACTTGTGACTTGTGATGGAATATGTAATTTTCGATTTTCTCGTAAACGACTTAAGCGATTTGCAATCGGATTGATTCATTTGAAAGCCAATAATAATATCTACAATTCAATACTGGTTTGTCAATCTAGCTCTTACCGTTTCCGAGATATTGATTATTTTTAGGTTTGGTCATTCTGGAAGTGACTTGTGCAGATGGAATATGTAATTTTCGATTTTCTCGGGAACGACTTAAGCGATTTGCAATCGGATTGATTCACTTGAAAGCCAATAATAATATCTACAATTCAATACTGGTTTTGTCAATCTAGCTCTTACCGTTTCCGAGATATAGATTATTTTTAGGTTGGGTCATTCTGGAAGTGACTTGTGCGGATGGAATATGTAATTTTCGTTTTTCTCGGAAACGACTTAAGCGATTTGCAATCGGATTGATTCATTTGAAAGCCAATAATAATATCTACAATTCCATACTGGTTTTGTCTACCTAGCACTTACCGTTTCCGAGATATTGATTATTTTTAGGTTTGGTCATTCTGGAAGTGACTTGTGCATATGGAATATATAATTTTCGATTTTCTCGGAAACGACTTAAGCGATTTGCAATCGGATTGATTCATTTGAAAGCCAATAATAATATCTACAATTCCATACTGGTTTTGTCTACCTAGCACTCACAGTTTCCGAGATATAGACTAATTTTATGTTGGTTCATTCTGGAAGTGACTTGTGCGGATGGAATATGTAATTTTCGTTTTTCTCGGAAACGACTTAAGCGATTTGCAATCGGATTGATTCATTTGAAAGCCAATAATAATATCTACAACAGTTTCCGAGATATAGAATAATTTTATGTTGGTTCATTCTGGAAGTGACTTGTGCGGATGGAATATGTAATTTTCGTTTTTCTCGGAAACGACTTAAGCGATTTGCAATCGGATTGATTCATTTGAAAGCCAATAATAATATCTACAATTCCATACTGGTTTTGTCTACCTAGTACTCACAGTTTCCGAGATATAGAATAATTTTATGTTGGTTCATTCTGGAAGTGACTTGTGCGGATGCAATATGTAATTTTCGTTTTTCTCGGAAACGACTTAAGCGATTTGCAATCGGATTGATTCATTTGAAAGCCAATAATAATATCTACAATTCCATACTGGTTTTGTCTACCTAGCACTTACCGTTTCCAAGATATTGATTATTTTTAGGTTTGGTCATTCTGGAAGTGACTTGTGCATATGGAATATATAATTTTCGATTTTCTCGGAAACGACTTAAGCGATTTGCAATCGGATTGATTCATTTGAAAGCCAATAATAATATCTACAATTCCATACTGGTTTTGTCTACCTAGCACTCACAGTTTCCAAGATATAGAATAATTGTATGTTGGTTCATTCTGGAAGTGACTTGTGCGGATGGAATATGTAATTTTCGATTTTTTCGTAAACGACTCAAGCGATTTGCAATCGGATTGATTCATTTGAAAGCCAATAATAATATCTACAATTCCATACTGGTTTTGTCTACCTAGCACTCACAGTTTCCGAGATATAAAATAATTTTATGTTGGTTCATTCTGGAAGTGACTTGTGCGGATGGAATATGTAATTTTCGTTTTTCTCGGAAACGACTTAACCGATTTGCAATTGGATTGATTTGTTTGAAAGCCAATAATAATATCTACAATTCCATACTGGTTTTGTCTACCTAGCACTTACCGTTTCCGAGATATTGATTATTTTTAGGTTTGGTCATTCTGGAAGTGACTTGTGATGGAATATGTAATTTTCGTTTTTCTCGGAAACGACTTAACCGATTTGCAATTGGATTGATTTGTTTGAAAGCCAATAATAATATGTACAATTCCATACTGGTTATGTCTACCTAGCACTTACCGTTTCCGAGTTATAGATTATTTTATGTTGGGTCATTCTGGAAGTGACTTGTGCGGATGGAATATGTAATTTTCGTTTTTCTCGGAAACGACTTAAGCGATTTGCAATCGGATTGATTCATTTGAAAGCCAATAATAATATCTACAATTCCATACTGGTTTTGTCAACCTAGCACTCACAGTTTCCAAGATATAGAATAATTGTATGTTGGTTCATTCTGGAAGTGACTTGTGCGGATGGAATATGTAATTTTCCTTTTTCTCGGAAACGACTTAAGCGATTTGCATTCGGATTGATTCATTTGAAAGCCAATAATAATATCTACAATTCCATACTGGTTTCTTCTACCTAGCACTCACAGTTTCCGAGATATAGTATAATTTTATGTTGGTTCATTCTGGAAGTGACTTGTGCGGATGGAATATGTAATTTTCGTTTTTCTCGGAAACGACTTAACCGATTTGCAATTGGATTGATTTGTTTGAAAGCCAATAATAATATCTACAATTCCATACTGGTTATGTCTACCTAGCACTTACCGTTTCCGAGTTATAGATTATTTTATGTTGGGTCATTCTGGAAGTGACTTGTGCGGATGGAATATGTAATTTTCGTTTTTCTCGGAAACGACTTAAGCGATTTGCAATCGGATTGATTCATTTGAAAGCCAATAATAATATCTACAATTTCATACTGGCTTTGTCTACCTAGCCCTCACAGTTTCCGAGATATAGACTAATTTTATGTTAGTTCATTCTGGAAGTGACTTGTGCGGATGGAATATGTAATTTTCGTTTTTCTCGGAAACGACTTAAGCGATTTGCAATCGGATTGATTCATTTGAAAGCCAATAATAATATCTACAACAGTTTCCGAGATATAGAATTATTGTATGTTGGTTCATTCTGGAAGTGACTTGTGCGGATGCAATATGTAATTTTCGTTTTTCTCGGAAACGACTTAAGCGATTTGCAATCGGATTGATTCATTTGAAAGCCAATAATAATATCTACAATTCCATACTGGTTTTGTCTACCTAGTACTCACAGTTTCCGAGATATAGAATAATTTTATGTTGGTTCATACTGGAAGTGACTTGTGCGGATGCAATATGTAATTTTCGTTTTTCTCGGAAACGACTTAAGCGATTTGCAATCGGATTAATTCATTTGAAAGCCAATAATAATATCTACAATTCCATACTGGTTTTGTCTACCTAGCACTCACAGTTTCCAAGATATAGAATAATTGTATGTTGGCTCATTCTGGAAGTTACTTGTGCGGATGGAATATGTAATTTTCGTTTTATTCGGAAACGACTTAAGCGATTTGCAATCGGATTGATTCATTTGAAAGCCAATAATAATATCTACAATTCCATACTGGTTTTGTCTACCTTGCACTTACCGTTTCCGAGATATTGATTATTTTTAGGTTTGGTCATTCTGGAAGTGACTTGTGCAGATGGAATATGTAATTTTCGATTTTCTCGGGAACGACTCAAGCGATTTGCAATCGGATTGATTCATTTGAAAGCCAATAATAATATCTACAATTCAATACTGGTTTTGTCAATCTAGCTCTTACCGTTTCCGAGATATAGATTATTTTTAGGTTGGGTCATTCTGGAAGTGACTTGTGCGGATGGAATATGTAATTTTCGTTTTTCTCGGAAACGACTTAAGCGATTTGCAATCGGATTGATTCATTTGAAAGCCAATAATAATATCTACAATTCCATACTGGTTTTGTCTACCTAGCACTTACCGTTTCCGAGATATTGATTATTTTTAGGTTTGGTCATTCTGGAAGTGACTTGTGCATATGGAATATATAATTTTCGATTTTCTCGGAAACGACTTAAGCGATTTGCAATCGGATTGATTCATTTGAAAGCCAATAATAATATCTACAATTCCATACTGGTTTTGTCTACCTAGCACTCACAGTTTCCAAGATATAAAATAATTGTATGTTGGTTCATTCTGGAAGTGACTTGTGCGGATGGAATATGTAATTTTCGTTTTTCTCGGAAACGACTTAACCGATTTGCAATTGGATTGATTTGTTTGAAAGCCAATAATAAAAATCTACAATTCCATACTGGTTATGTCTACCTAGCACTTACCGTTTCCGAGTTATAGATTATTTTATGTTGGGTCATTCTGGAAGTGACTTGTGCGGATGGAATATGTAATTTTCGTTTTTCTCGCAAACGACTTAAGCGATTTGCAATCGGATTGATTCATTTGAAAGCCAATTATAATATCTACAATTTCATACTGGTTTTGTCTACCTAGCCCTCACAGTTTCCGAGATATAGACTAATTTTATGTTGGTTCATTCTGGAAGTGACTTGTGCGGATGGAATATGTAATTTTCGTTTTTCTCGGAAACGACTTAAGCGATTTGCAATCGGATTGATTCATTTGAAAGCCAATAATAATATCTACAACAGTTTCCGAGATATAGAATAATTGTATGTTGGTTCATTCTGGAAGTGACTTGTGCGGATGCAATATGTAATTTTCGTTTTTCTCGGAAACGACTTAAGCGATTTGCAATCGGATTGATTCATTTGAAAGCCAATAATAATATCTACAATTCCATACTGGTTTTGTCTACCTAGTACTCACAGTTTCTGAGATATAGAATAATTTTATGTTGGTTCATTCTGGAAGTGACTTGTGCGGATGCAATATGTAATTTTCGTTTTTCTCGGAAACGACTTAAGCGATTTGCAATCGGATTAATTCATTTGAAAGCCAATAATAATATCTACAATTCCATACTGGTTTTGTCTACCTAGCACTCACAGTTTCCAAGATATAGAATAATTGTATGTTGGCTCATTCTGGAAGTTACTTGTGCGGATGGAATATGTAATTTTCGTTTTACTCGGAAACGACTTAAGCGATTTGCAATCGGATTGATTCATTTGAAAGCCAATAATAATATCTACAATTCCATACTGGTTTTGTCTACCTTGCACTTACCGTTTCCGAGATATTGATTATTTTTAGGTTTGGTCATTCTGGAAGTGACTTGTGCAGATGGAATATGTAATTTTCGATTTTCTCGGGAACGACTTAAGCGATTTGCAATCGGATTGATTCATTTGAAAGCCAATAATAATATCTACAATTCCATACTGGTTTTGTCAACCTAGCACTCACAGTTTCCAAGATATAGAATAATTGTATGTTGGTTCATTCTGGAAGTGACTTGTGCGGATGGAATATGTAATTTTCCTTTTTCTCGGAAACGACTTAAGCGATTTGCATTCGGATTGATTCATTTCATTAATATCTACAATTCCATACTGGTTTCTTCTACCTAGCACTCACAGTTTCCGAGATATAGTATAATTTTATGTTGGTTCATTCTGGAAGTGACTTGTGCGGATGGAATATGTAATTTTCGTTTTTCTCGGAAACGACTTAACCGATTTGCAATTGGATTGATTTGTTTGAAAGCCAATAATAATATCTACAATTCCATACTGGTTATGTCTACCTAGCACTTACCGTTTCCGAGTTATAGATTATTTTATGTTGGGTCATTCTGGAAGTGACTTGTGCGGATGGAATATGTAATTTTCGTTTTTCTCGGAAACGACTTAAGCGATTTGCAATCGGATTGATTCATTTGAAAGCCAATAATAATATCTACAATTTCATACTGGTTTTGTCTACCTAGCCCTCACAGTTTCCGAGATATAGACTAATTTTATGTTAGTTCATTCTGGAAGTGACTTGTGCGGATGGAATATGTAATTTTCGTTTTTCTCGGAAACGACTTAAGCGATTTGCAATCGGATTGATTCATTTGAAAGCCAATAATAATATCTACAACAGTTTCCGAGATATAGAATTATTGTATGTTGGTTCATTCTGGAAGTGACTTGTGCGGATGCAATATGTAATTTTCGTTTTTCTCGGAAACGACTTAAGCGATTTGCAATCGGATTGATTCATTTGAAAGCCAATAATAATATCTACAATTCCATACTGGTTTTGTCTACCTAGTACTCACAGTTTCCGAGATATAGAATAATTTTATGTTGGTTCATACTGGAAGTGACTTGTGCGGATGCAATATGTAATTTTCGTTTTTCTCGGAAACGACTTAAGCGATTTGCAATCGGATTAATTCATTTGAAAGCCAATAATAATATCTACAATTCCATACTGGTTTTGTCTACCTAGCACTCACAGTTTCCAAGATATAGAATAATTGTATGTTGGCTCATTCTGGAAGTTACTTGTGCGGATGGAATATGTAATTTTCGTTTTATTCGGAAACGACTTAAGCGATTTGCAATCGGATTGATTCATTTGAAAGCCAATAATAATATCTACAATTCCATACTGGTTTTGTCTACCTTGCACTTACCGTTTCCGAGATATTGATTATTTTTAGGTTTGGTCATTCTGGAAGTGACTTGTGCAGATGGAATATGTAATTTTCGATTTTCTCGGGAACGACTCAAGCGATTTGCAATCGGATTGATTCATTTGAAAGCCAATAATAATATCTACAATTCAATACTGGTTTTGTCAATCTAGCTCTTACCGTTTCCGAGATATAGATTATTTTTAGGTTGGGTCATTCTGGAAGTGACTTGTGCGGATGGAATATGTAATTTTCGTTTTTCTCGGAAACGACTTAAGCGATTTGCAATCGGATTGATTCATTTGAAAGCCAATAATAATATCTACAATTCCATACTGGTTTTGTCTACCTAGCACTTACCGTTTCCGAGATATTGATTATTTTTAGGTTTGGTCATTCTGGAAGTGACTTGTGCATATGGAATATATAATTTTCGATTTTCTCGGAAACGACTTAAGCGATTTGCAATCGGATTGATTCATTTGAAAGCCAATAATAATATCTACAATTCCATACTGGTTTTGTCTACCTAGCACTCACAGTTTCCAAGATATAAAATAATTGTATGTTGGTTCATTCTGGAAGTGACTTGTGCGGATGGAATATGTAATTTTCGTTTTTCTCGGAAACGACTTAACCGATTTGCAATTGGATTGATTTGTTTGAAAGCCAATAATAAAAATCTACAATTCCATACTGGTTATGTCTACCTAGCACTTACCGTTTCCGAGTTATAGATTATTTTATGTTGGGTCATTCTGGAAGTGACTTGTGCGGATGGAATATGTAATTTTCGTTTTTCTCGCAAACGACTTAAGCGATTTGCAATCGGATTGATTCATTTGAAAGCCAATTATAATATCTACAATTTCATACTGGTTTTGTCTACCTAGCCCTCACAGTTTCCGAGATATAGACTAATTTTATGTTGGTTCATTCTGGAAGTGACTTGTGCGGATGGAATATGTAATTTTCGTTTTTCTCGGAAACGACTTAAGCGATTTGCAATCGGATTGATTCATTTGAAAGCCAATAATAATATCTACAACAGTTTCCGAGATATAGAATAATTGTATGTTGGTTCATTCTGGAAGTGACTTGTGCGGATGCAATATGTAATTTTCGTTTTTCTCGGAAACGACTTAAGCGATTTGCAATCGGATTGATTCATTTGAAAGCCAATAATAATATCTACAATTCCATACTGGTTTTGTCTACCTAGTACTCACAGTTTCTGAGATATAGAATAATTTTATGTTGGTTCATTCTGGAAGTGACTTGTGCGGATGCAATATGTAATTTTCGTTTTTCTCGGAAACGACTTAAGCGATTTGCAATCGGATTAATTCATTTGAAAGCCAATAATAATATCTACAATTCCATACTGGTTTTGTCTACCTAGCACTCACAGTTTCCAAGATATAGAATAATTGTATGTTGGCTCATTCTGGAAGTTACTTGTGCGGATGGAATATGTAATTTTCGTTTTACTCGGAAACGACTTAAGCGATTTGCAATCGGATTGATTCATTTGAAAGCCAATAATAATATCTACAATTCCATACTGGTTTTGTCTACCTTGCACTTACCGTTTCCGAGATATTGATTATTTTTAGGTTTGGTCATTCTGGAAGTGACTTGTGCAGATGGAATATGTAATTTTCGATTTTCTCGGGAACGACTTAAGCGATTTGCAATCGGATTGATTCATTTGAAAGCCAATAATAATATCTACAATTCCATACTGGTTTTGTCTACCTAGCACTTACCGTTTCCGAGATATTGATTATTTTTAGGTTGGGTCATTCTGGAAGTGACTTGTGCGGATGGAATATGTAATTTTCGTTTTTCTCGGAAACGACTTAAGCGATTTGCAATCGGATTGATTCATTTGAAAGCCAATAATAATATCTACAATTCCATACTGGTTTTGTCTACCTAGCACTTACCGTTTCCGAGCACTTACCGTTGTATGTTGGTTCATTCTGGAAGTGACTTGTGCGGATGGAATATGTAATTTTCGATTTTCTCGGAAACGACTTAAGCGATTTGCAATCGGATTGATTCATTTGAAAGCCAATAATAATATCTACAATTCCATACTGGTTTCTTCTACCTAGCACTCACAGTTTCCGAGATATAGTATAATTTTATGTTGGTTCATTCTGGAAGTGACTTGTGCGGATGGAATATGTAATTTTCGTTTTTCTCGGAAACGACTTAACCGATTTGCAATTGGATTGATTTGTTTGAAAGCCAATAATAATATCTACAATTCCATACTGGTTATGTCTACCTAGCACTTACCGTTTCCGAGTTATAGATTATTTTATGTTGGGTCATTCTGGAAGTGACTTGTGCGGATGGAATATGTAATTTTCGTTTTTCTCGCAAACGACTTAAGCGATTTGCAATCGGATTGATTCATTTGAAAGCCAATAATAATATCTACAATTTCATACTGGTTTCGTCTACCTAGCCCTCACAGTTTCCGAGATATAGACTAATTTTATGTTGGTTCATTCTGGAAGTGACTTGTGCGGATGGAATATGTAATTTTCGTTTTTCTCGGAAACGACTTAAGCGATTTGCAATCGGATTGATTCATTTGAAAGCCAATAATAATATCTACAACAGTTTCCGAGATATAGAATTATTGTATGTTGGTTCATTCTGGAAGTGACTTGTGCGGATGCAATATGTAATTTTCGTTTTTCTCGGAAACGACTTAAGCGATTTGCAATCGGATTGATTCATTTGAAAGCCAATAATAATATCTACAATTCCATACTTGTTTTGTCTACCTAGTACTCACAGTTTCTGAGATATAGAATAATTTTATGTTGGTTCATTCTGGAAGTGACTTGTGCGGATGCAATATGTAATTTTCGTTTTTCTCGGAAACGACTTAAGCGATTTGCAATCGGATTAATTCATTTGAAAGCCAATAATAATATCTACAATTCCATACTGGTTTTGTCTACCTTGCACTTACCGTTTCCGAGATATTGATTATTTTTAGGTTTGGTCATTCTGGAAGTGACTTGTGCAGATGGAATATGTAATTTTCGATTTTCTCGGGAAAGACTTAAGCGATTTGCAATCGGATTGATTCATTTGAAAGCCAATAATAATATCTACAATTCAATACTGGTTTTGTCAATCTAGCTCTTACCGTTTCCGAGATATAGATTATTTTTAGGTTGGGTCATTGTGGAAGTGACTTGTGCGGATGGAATATGTAATTCTCGCTTTTCTCGGAAACGACTTAAGCGATTTGCAATCGGATTGATTCATTTGAAAGCCAATAATAATATCTACAATTCCATACTGGTTTTGTCTACCTAGCACTTACCGTTTCCGAGATATTGATTATTTTTAGGTTTGGTCATTCTGGAAGTGACTTGTGCATATGGAATATATAATTTTCGATTTTCTCGGAAACGACTTAAGCGATTTGCAATCGGATTGATTCATTTGAAAGCCAATAATAATATCTACAATTCCATACTGGTTTTGTCTACCTAGCACTCACAGTTTCCAAGATATAGAATAATTGTGTGTTGGTTCATTCTGGAAGTGACTTGTGCGGATGGAATATGTAATTTTCGATTTTCTCGTAAACGACTTAAGCGATTTGCAATCGGATTGATTCATTTGAAAGCCAATAATAATATCTACAATTCCATACTGGTTTTGTCTACCTAGCACTCACAGTTTCCGAGATATAGAATAATTTTATGTTGGTTCGTTCTGGAAGTGACTTGTGCGGATGGAATATGTAATTTTCGTTTTTCTCGGAAACGACTTAACCGATTTGCAATTGGATTGATTTGTTTGAAAGCCAATAATAATATGTACAATTCCATACTGGTTATGTCTACCTAGCACTTACCGTTTCCGAGTTATAGATTATTTTATGTTGGGTCATTCTGGAAGTGACTTGTGCGGATGGAATATGTAATTTTCGTTTTTCTCGGAAACGACTTAAGCGATTTGCAATCGGATTGATTCATTTGAAAGCCAATAATAATATCTACAATTCCATACTGGTTTTGTCAACCTAGCACTCACAGTTTCCAAGATATAGAATAATTATATGTTGGTTCATTCTGGAAGTGACTTGTGCGGATGGAATATGTAATTTTCGTTTTTCTCGGAAACGACTTAAGCGATTTGCAATCGGATTGATTCATTTGAAAGCCAATAATAATATCTACAATTCCATACTGGTTTTTTCTACCTAGCACTCACAGTTTCCGAGATATAGTATAATTTTATGTTGGTTCATTCTGGAAGTGACTTGTGCGGATGGAATATGTAATTTTCGTTTTTCTCGCAAACGACTTAAGCGATTTGCAATCGGATTAATTCATTTGAAAGCCAATAATAATATCTACAATTCCATACTGGTTTTGTCTACCTTGCACTTACCGTTTCCGAGATATTGATTATTTTTAGGTTTGGTCATTCTGGAAGTGACTTGTGCAGATGGAATATGTAATTTTCGATTTTCTCGGGAAAGACTTAAGCGATTTGCAATCGGATTGATTCATTTGAAAGCCAATAATAATATCTACAATTCAATACTGGTTTTGTCAATCTAGCTCTTACCGTTTCCGAGATATAGATTATTTTTAGGTTGGGTCATTCTGGAAGTGACTTGTGCGGATGGAATATGTAATTCTCGCTTTTCTCGGAAACGACTTAAGCGATTTGCAATCGCATTGATTCATTTGAAAGCCAATAATAATATCTACAATTCCATACTGGTTTTGTCTACCTAGCACTTACCGTTTCCGAGATATTGATTATTTTTAGGTTTGGTCATTCTGGAAGTGACTTGTGCATATGGAATATATAATTTTCGATTTTCTCGGAAACGACTTAAGCGATTTGCAATCGGATTGATTCATTTGAAAGCCAATAATAATATCTACAATTCCATACTGGTTTTGTCTACCTAGCACTCACAGTTTCCAAGATATAGAATAATTGTATGTTGGTTCATTCTGGAAGTGACTTGTGCGGATGGAATATGTAATTTTCGATTTTCTCGTAAACGACTTAAGCGATTTGCAATCGGATTGATTCATTTGAAAGCCAATAATAATATCTACAATTCCATACTGGTTTTGTCTACCTAGCACTCACAGTTTCCGAGATATAGAATAATTTTATGTTGGTTCATTCTGGAAGTGACTTGTGCGGATGGAATATGTAATTTTCGTTTTTCTCGGAAACGACTTAACCGATTTGCAATTGGATTGATTTGTTTGAAAGCCAATAATAATATCTACAATTCCATACTGGTTATGTCTACCTAGCACTTACCGTTTCCGAGTTATAGATTATTTTATGTTGGGTCATTCTGGAAGTGACTTGTGCGGATGGAATATGTAATTTTCGTTTTTCTCGGAAACGACTTAAGCGATTTGCAATCGGATTGATTCATTTGAAAGCCAATAATAATATCTACAATTCCATACTGGTTTTGTCAACCTAGCACTCACAGTTTCCAAGATATAGAATAATTGTATGTTGGTTCATTCTGGAAATGACTTGTGCGGATGGAATATGTAATTTTCGTTTTTCTCGGAAACGACTTAAGCGATTTGCAATCGGATTGATTCATTTGAAAGCCAATAATAATATCTACAATTCCATACTGGTTTTTTCTACCTAGCACTCACAGTTTCCGAGATATAGTATAATTTTATGTTGGTTCATTCTGGAAGTGACTTGTGCGGATGGAATATGTAATTTTCGTTTTTCTCGGAAACGACTTAACCGATTTGCAATTGGATTGATTTGTTTGAAAGCCAATAATAATATCTACAATTCCATACTGGTTATGTCTACCTAGCACTTAGCGTTTCCGAGTTATAGATTATTTAATGCTGGGTCATTCTGGAAGTGACTTGTGCGGATGGAATACAGCGGTCAAAAAAAGTATTCATCATTCAATGTTTTTTTTTTTAATAAGTCTACAAAAGACAATTGGAATAAAAACATATTAAACTAATGATGCAGTAGTGCTTGTGTGATATATATGTACACAATTTCATTGTTTTTAAAGAAAAAAATGGTATTTATTGGAACAAAAAGGGCCATTTTACAGCTGAACACAAAAAATTAAACAAAAAAAGTATTCATCATTGCAAAAAAACAAAAAAATAAATAACATAATTTAAAAAAATTAATACTTTGTTATTCGACCACCGCGTCTTATAACTTCTTTTAAACGGTTTGACATCGATTGGACTAATTTAGCGGTTATATTTTGGTCTATATTAGTCCATTCCTCCATTATCACCTGTTGCATTTGACTCTTGCTCGAAAAATTGCGCGTTCTCAATTTGCGTTCGAGATGTTCCCAAAGATGTTCAATTGGGTTCAAGTCGGGACTTTGAGGAGGAGTTTTAATGACTTTGGGGCAGTTATACAGCATCCACATCTTGGTATTTAAAGCAGAATGATTGGGGTCATTATCTTGATAATATTAAAAGTTATTACCAAGCCCAAGTTTTACAGCACTATCTTTTAAATTCCTCTTTAAAATGTCAATGTAATACTTATGATCCATTACTCCATTAATAATTTCAAGATTTCCCGCTCCTGAAGCCGCCATACACCCCCAAACCATTAAACCACCTCCACCATGTTTTACAGTAGCAACTGTGTTTCGCTCTTCAAGCTCTGTATTTGGTTTTCTGTACACTATGACCTTTCCATCGCACCCAAAAAGATTAAACTTGCTCTCGTCTGCAAAAATGACTGTTTTCCAAAATGATTCGGGCTGTTTTACATACATTTTTGCGAAGTTTAGCCTTTTCACTCGGTTTATTTTATTTATAAAGGGCTTCTTACGTGCAGTTCTTCCTCTGTAACTATGCCTTTTGAGTGTATTTCGAATTGTTTGTGTAGTAACTTCCTTCCCTAAATATTCCATAGTGTTTTTACGAAGAATGGTCGCATTTGTCTTCGGAGTTTCCTGAACTTGCCGCACTAGCCAACGCACATCTCCAACTGAAAGTGCTTTTGGTCGACCAGATCTTGGTTTATTGTCAATAGTTTTCGTTTCTGTCCACTTTCTGATGATGGATTGTATAGTAGATCGTGGTCTATTTAATATTTCACTGATAGTTTTTTGAGTTAAACCATTCCTGTGGTGTTTTATTATCAAAACTTTTACCTCATCAGAAACCTCGTTTTGCTTACGACCCATTTTGACAAAAACTATATTTTCAATGAAATTAAATATTTGCTGTCAAGGGCAAAGCCTCCTTTACTAAATAAAACAGAAAAGGGGGATTCCCAAATAATATTTGAATTTGACTTTGATGATAGCACATCAATGATGAATACTTTTTTTGTTCTGTTTTTGGTGTTATTATATAAAATTGCATTTTTTGCGCTAATTAAATTTATTTTTTTTTTATTTTAAAACATATTACGAAAAATAAACTATTGCATAAAACTGCATTATTTGTTTACTTTAAATTTTCTTCAATTACACAAAATAAGTGAATTTATTATCAATTTTGCTAATGATGAATACTTTTTTTGACCGCTGTATGTAATTTTCGTTTTTCTCGGAAACGACTTAAGCGATTTGCAATCGGATTGATTCATTTGAAAGCCAATAATAATATCTACAATTTCATACTGGTTTTGTCTACCTAGCACTCACAGTTTCCGAGATATAGACTAATTTTATGTTGGTTCATTCTGGAAGTGACTTGTGCGGATGGAATATGTAATTTTCGTTTTTCTCGGAAACGACTTAAGCGATTTGCAATCGGATTGATTCATTTGAAAGCCAATAATAATATCTACAATTCCATACTGGTTTTGTCTACCTAGCACTCACAGTTTCCAAGATATAGAACAATTGTATGTTGGTTCATTCTGGAAGTTACTTGTGCATATGGAATATGTAATTTTCGTTTTTCCCGCAAACGACTTAAGCGATTTGCAATCGGATTGATTCATTTGAAAGCCAATAATAATATTTACAATTCCATACTGGTTTTGTCTACCTAGTACTCACAGTTTCCGAGATATAGAATAATTTTATGTTGGTTCATTCTGGAAGTGACTTGTGCGGATGCAATATGTAATTTTCGTTTTTCTCGGAAACGACTTAAGCGATTTGCAATCGGATTGATTCATTTGAAAGCCAATAATAATATCTACAATTCCATACTGGTTTTGTCTACCTAGCACTCACAGTTTCCAAGATATAGAATAATTGTATGTTGGCTCATTCTGGAAGTTACTTGTGCGGATGGAATATGTAATTTTCGTTTTCCTCGAAAACGACTTAAGCGATTTGCTATCGGATTGATTCATTTGAAAGCCAATAATAATATCTACAATTCCATACCGGTTTTGTCTACCTAGCTCTTACCGTTTCCGAGATATTGATTATTTTTAGGTTTGGTCATTCTGGAAGTGACTTGTGCAGATGGAATATGTAATTTTCGATTTTCTCGGGAACGACTTAAGCGATTTGCAATTGGATTGATTCATTTGAAAGCCAATAACAATATCTACAATTCCATACTGGTTTTGTCTACCTAGCTCTTACCGTTTCCGAGATATAGATTATTTTTAGGTTGGGTCATTCTGGAAGTGACTTGTATGGATGGAATATGTAATTTTCGATTTTCTCGGAAACGACTTAAGCGATTTGCAATCGGATTGATTCATTTGAAAGCAAATAATAATATCTACAATTCAATACTGGTTTTTTCTACCTAGCACTCACAGTTTCCGAGATATTGATTATTTTTAGGTTTGGTCATTCTGGAAGTGACTTGTGCGGATGGAATATGTAATTTTCGTTTTTCTCGGAAACGACTTAAGCGATTTGCAATCGGATTGATTCATTTGAAAGCCAATAATAATATCTACAATTCCATACTGGTTTTGTCTACCTAGCACTCACAGTTTCCAAGATATAGAATAATTGTATGTTGGTTCATTCTGGAAGTTACTTGTGCGGATGGAATATGTAATTTTCGTTTTTCTCGGAAACGACTTAACCGATTTGCAATTGGATTGATTCATTTGAAAGCCAATAACAATATCTACAATTCCATACTGGTTTTGTCTACCTAGCTCTTACCGTTTCCGAGATATTGATTATTTTTAGGTTTGGTCATTCTGGAAGTTACTTGTGCGGATGGAATATGTAATTTTCGTTTTTCTCGGAAACGACTTAACCGATTTGCAATTGGATTGATTTGTTTGAAAGCCTATAATAATATGTACAATTCCATACTGGTTATGTCTACCTAGCACTTACCGTTTCCGAGTAATAGATTATTTTATGTTGGGTCATTCTGGAAGTGACTTGTGCGGATGGAATATGTAATTTTCGTTTTTCTCGGAAACGACTTAAGCGATTTGCAATCGGATTGATTCATTTGAAAGCCAATAATAATATCTACAATTCAATACTGGTTTTGTCAATCTAGCTCTTACCGTTTCCGAGATATAGATTATTTTTAGGTTGGGTCATTCTGGAAGTGACTTGTGCGGATGGAATATGTAATTTTCGTTTTTCTCGGAAACGACTTAAGCGATTTGCAATCGGATTGATTCATTTGAAAGCCAATAATAATATCTACAATTCCATACTGGTTTTGTCTACCTAGCACTCACAGTTTCCAAGATATAGAATAATTGTATGTTGATTCATTCTGGAAGTTACTTGTGCGGATGGAATATGTAATTTTCGTTTTTCTCGGAAACGACTTAACCGATTTGCAATTGGATTGATTTGTTTGAAAGCCTATAATAATATGTACAATTCCATACTGGTTATGTCTACCTAGCACTTACCGTTTCCGAGTAATAGATTATTTTATGTTGGGTCATTCTGGAAGTGACTTGTGCGGATGGAATATGTGATTTTCGTTTTTCTCGGAAACGACTTAAGCGATTTGCAATCGGATTGATTCATTTGAAAGCCAATAATAATATCTACAATTCCATACTGGTTTTGTCTACCTAGCACTTACCGTTTCCGAGTTATAGATTATTTTATGTTGGGTCATTCTGGAAGCGATGTAATTTTATATGTAATTTTCGTTTTTCTCGGAAACGACTTAAGCGATTTGCAATCGGATTGATTCATTTGAAAGCAAATAATAATATCTACAATTTCATACTGGTTTTGTCTACCTATCACTCACAGTTTCCGAGATATAGACTAATTTTATGTTGGTTCATTCTGGAAGTGACTTGTGCGGATGGAATATGTAATTTTCGTTTTTCTCGGAAACGACTTAAGCGATTTGCAATCGGATTGATTCATTTGAAAGCCAATAATAATATCTACAACAGTTTCCGAGATATAGAATAATTGTATGTTGGTTCATTCTGGAAGTGACTTGTGCGGATGGAATATGTAATTTTCGTTTTTCTCGGAAACGACTTAAGCGATTTGCAATCGGATTGATTCATTTGAAAGCCAATAATAATATCTACAATTCCATACTGCTTTTGTCTACCTAGTACTCACAGTTTCCGAGATATAGAATAATTTAATGTTGGTTCATTCTGGAAGTGACTTGTGCGGATGCAATATGTAATTTTCGTTTTTCTCGGAAACGACTTAAGCGATTTGCAATCGGATTGATTCATTTGAAAGCCAATAATAA
Source organism: Stomoxys calcitrans (assembly GCF_963082655.1). Lineage (NCBI taxonomy): Eukaryota > Metazoa > Arthropoda > Insecta > Diptera > Muscidae > Stomoxys > Stomoxys calcitrans. The sequence goes on along the minus strand of NC_081553.1, from coordinate 151,708,070 downwards.
TATCTACAATTCCATACTGGTTTTGTCTACCTAGCACTCACAGTTTCCAAGATATAGAATAATTGTATGTTGGCTCATTCTGGAAGTTACTTGTGCGGATGGAATATGTAATTTTCGTTTTACTCGGAAACGACTTAAGCGATTTGCAATCGGATTGATTCATTTGAAAGCCAATAATAACATCTACAATTCCATACTGGTTTTGTCTACCTTGCACTTACCGTTTCCGAGATATTGATTATTTTTAGCTTTGGTCATTCTGGAAGTGACTTGTGCAGATGGAATATGTAATTTTCGATTTTCTCGGGAACGACTTAAGCGATTTGCAATCGGATTGATTCACTTGAAAGCCAATAATAATATCTACAATTCAATACTGGTTTTGTCAATCTAGCTCTTACCGTTTCCGAGATATAGATTATTTTTAGGTTGGGTCATTCTGGAAGTGACTTGTGCGGATGGAATATGTAATTTTCGTTTTTCTCGGAAACGACTTAAGCGATTTGCAATCGGATTGATTCATTTGAAAGCCAATAATAATATCTACAATTCCATACTGGTTTTGTCTACCTAGCACTTACCGTTTCCGAGATATTGATTATTTTTAGGTTTGGTCATTCTGGAAGTGACTTGTGCATATGGAATATATAATTTTCGATTTTCTCGGAAACGACTTAAGCGATTTGCAATCGGATTGATTCATTTGAAAGCCAATAATAATATCTACAATTTCATACTGGTTTTGTCTACCTAGCACTCACAGTTTCCGAGATATAGACTAATTTTATGTTGGTTCATTCTGGAAGTGACTTGTGCGGATGGAATATGTAATTTTCGTTTTTCTCGGAAACGACTTAAGCGATTTGCAATCGGATTGATTCATTTGAAAGCCAATAATAATATCTACAACAGTTTCCGAGATATAGAATAATTTTATGTTGGTTCATTCTGGAAGTGACTTGTGCGGATGGAATATGTAATTTTCGTTTTTCTCGGAAACGACTTAAGCGATTTGCAATCGGATTGATTCATTTGAAAGCCAATAATAATATCTACAATTCCATACTGGTTTTGTCTACCTAGTACTCACAGTTTCCGAGATATAGAATAATTTTATGTTGGTTCATTCTGGAAGTGACTTGTGCGGATGCAATATGTAATTTTCGTTTTTCTCGGAAACGACTTAAGCGATTTGCAATCGGATTGATTCATTTGAAAGCCAATAATAATATCTACAATTCCATACTGGTTTTGTCTACCTAGCACTTACCTTTTCCAAGATATTGATTATTTTTAGGTTTGGTCATTCTGGAAGTGACTTGTGCATATGGAATATATAATTTTAGATTTTCTCGGAAACGACTTAAGCGATTTGCAATCGGATTGATTCATTTGAAAGCCAATAATAATATCTACAATTCCATACTGGTTTTGTCTACCTAGCACTCACAGTTTCCAAGATATAGAATAATTGTATGTTGGTTCATTCTGGAAGTGACTTGTGCGGATGGAATATGTAATTTTCGATTTTCTCGTAAACGACTCAAGCGATTTGCAATCGGATTGATTCATTTGAAAGCCAATAATAATATCTACAATTCCATACTGGTTTTGTCTACCTAGCACTCACAGTTTCCGAGATATAAAATAATTTTATGTTGGTTCATTCTGGAAGTGACTTGTGCGGATGGAATATGTAATTTTCGTTTTTCTCGGAAACGACTTAACCGATTTGCAATCGGATTGATTCATTTGAAAGCCAATAATAATATCTACAATTCAATACTGGTTTGTCAATCTAGCTCTTACCGTTTCCGAGTTATAGATTATTTTATGTTGGGTCATTCTGGAAGTGACTTGTGCGGATGGAATATGTAATTTTCGTTTTTCTCGGAAACGACTTAAGCGATTTGCAATCGGATTGATTCATTTGAAAGCCAATAATAATATCTACAATTCAATACTGGTTTTGTCAATCTAGCTCTTACCGTTTCCGAGATATAGATTATTTTTAGGTTGGGTCATTCTGGAAGTGACTTGTGCGGATGGAATATGTAATTTTCGTTTTTCTCGGAAACGACTTAACCGATTTGCAATCGGATTGATTCATTTGAAAGCCAATAATAATATCTACAATTCAATACTGGTTTGTCAATCTAGCTCTTACCGTTTCCGAGTTATAGATTATTTTATGTTGGGTCATTCTGGAAGTGACTTGTGCGGATGGAATATGTAATTTTCGTTTTTCTCGGAAACGACTTAAGCGATTTGCAATCGGATTGATTCATTTGAAAGCCAATAATAATATCTACAATTCCATACTGGTTTTGTCTACCTAGCACTCATAGTTTCCGAGATATAGATTATTTTTAGGTTGGGTCATTCTGGAAGTGACTTGTGCGGATGGAATATGTGATTTTCGTTTTTCTCGGAAACGACTTAAGCGATTTGCAATCGGATTGATTCATTTGAAAGCCAATAATAATATCTACAATTCCATACTGGTTTTGTCTACCTAGCACTTACCGTTTCCGAGATATTGATTATTTTTAGGTTGGGTCATTCTGGAAGTGACTTGTGCGGATGGAATATATAATTTTCGATTTTCTCGGAAACGACTTAAGCGATTTGCAATCGGATTGATTCATTTGAAAGCCAATAATAATATCTACAATTCCATACTGGTTTTGTCTACCTAGCACTCACAGTTTCCAAGATATAGAATAATTGTATGTTGGTTCATTCTGGAAGTGACTTGTGCGGATGGAATATGTAATTTTCGATTTTCTCGTAAACGACTTAAGCGATTTGCAATCGGATTGATTCATTTGAAAGCCAATAATAATATCTACAATTCCATCCTGGTTTTGTCTACCTAGCACTCACAGTTTCCGAGATATAGAATAATTTTATGTTGGTTCATTCTGGAAGTGACTTGTGCGGATGGAATATGTAATTTTCGTTTTTCTCGGAAACGACTTAACCGATTTGCAATTGGATTGATTTGTTTGAAAGCCAATAATAATATGTACAATTCCATACTGGTTATGTCTACCTAGCACTTACCGTTTCCGAGTTATAGATTATTTTATGTTGGGTCATTCTGGAAGTGACTTGTGCGGATGGAATATGTAATTTTCGTTTTTCTCGGAAACGACTTAAGCGATTTGCAATCGGATTGATTCATTTGAAAGCCAATAATAATATCTACAATTCCATACTGGTTTTGTCAACCTAGCACTCACAGTTTCCAAGATATAGAATAATTGTATGTTGGTTCATTCTGGAAGTGACTTGTGCGGATGGAATATGTAATTTTCCTTTTTCTCGGAAACGACTTAAGCGATTTGCAATCGGATTGATTCATTTGAAAGCCAATAATAATATCTACAATTCCATACTGGTTTCTTCTACCTAGCACTCACAGTTTCCGAGATATAGTATAATTTTATGTTGGTTCATTCTGGAAGTGGCTTGTGCGGATGGAATATGTAATTTTCGTTTTTCTCGGAAACGACTTAACCGATTTGCAATTGGATTGATTTGTTTGAAAGCCAATAATAATATCTACAATTCCATACTGGTTATGTCTACCTAGCACTTACCGTTTCCGAGTTATAGATTATTTTATGTTGGGTCATTCTGGAAGTGACTTGTGCGGATGGAATATGTAATTTTCGTTTTTCTCGGAAACGACTTAAGCGATTTGCAATCGGATTGATTCATTTGAAAGCCAATAATAATATCTACAATTTCATACTGGTTTTGTCTACCTAGCCCTCACAGTTTCCGAGATATAGACTAATTTTATGTTAGTTCATTCTGGAAGTGACTTGTGCGGATGGAATATGTAATTTTCGTTTTTCTCGGAAACGACTTAAGCGATTTGCAATCGGATTGATTCATTTGAAAGCCAATAATAATATCTACAACAGTTTCCGAGATATAGAATTATTGTATGTTGGTTCATTCTGGAAGTGACTTGTGCGGATGCAATATGTAATTTTCGTTTTTCTCGGAAACGACTTAAGCGATTTGCAATCGGATTGATTCATTTGAAAGCCAATAATAATATCTACAATTCCATACTGGTTTTGTCTACCTAGTACTCACAGTTTCCGAGATATAGAATAATTTTATGTTGGTTCATACTGGAAGTGACTTGTGCGGATGCAATATGTAATTTTCGTTTTTCTCGGAAACGACTTAAGCGATTTGCAATCGGATTAATTCATTTGAAAGCCAATAATAATATCTACAATTCCATACTGGTTTTGTCTACCTAGCACTCACAGTTTCCAAGATATAGAATAATTGTATGTTGGCTCATTCTGGAAGTTACTTGTGCGGATGGAATATGTAATTTTCGTTTTATTCGGAAACGACTTAAGCGATTTGCAATCGGATTGATTCATTTGAAAGCCAATAATAATATCTACAATTCCATACTGGTTTTGTCTACCTTGCACTTACCGTTTCCGAGATATTGATTATTTTTAGGTTTGGTCATTCTGGAAGTGACTTGTGCAGATGGAATATGTAATTTTCGATTTTCTCGGGAACGACTCAAGCGATTTGCAATCGGATTGATTCATTTGAAAGCCAATAATAATATCTACAATTCAATACTGGTTTTGTCAATCTAGCTCTTACCGTTTCCGAGATATAGATTATTTTTAGGTTGGGTCATTCTGGAAGTGACTTGTGCGGATGGAATATGTAATTTTCGTTTTTCTCGGAAACGACTTAAGCGATTTGCAATCGGATTGATTCATTTGAAAGCCAATAATAATATCTACAATTCCATACTGGTTTTGTCTACCTAGCACTTACCGTTTCCGAGATATTGATTATTTTTAGGTTTGGTCATTCTGGAAGTGACTTGTGCATATGGAATATATAATTTTCGATTTTCTCGGAAACGACTTAAGCGATTTGCAATCGGATTGATTCATTTGAAAGCCAATAATAATATCTACAATTCCATACTGGTTTTGTCTACCTAGCACTCACAGTTTCCAAGATATAAAATAATTGTATGTTGGTTCATTCTGGAAGTGACTTGTGCGGATGGAATATGTAATTTTCGATTTTCTCGTAAACGACTTAAGCGATTTGCAATCGGATTGATATCTACAATTCCATACTGGTTTTGTCTACCTAGCACTTACCGTTTCCGAGATATTGATTATGTTTAGGTTTGGTCTTTCTGGAAGTAACTTGTGCAGATGGAATATGTAATTTTCGATTTTTTCGGGAACGACTTAAGCGATTTGAAATCGGATTGATTCATTTGAAAGCCAATAACAATATCTACAATTCCATACTGGTTTTGTCTACCTAGCTCTTACCGTTTCCGAGATATAGATTATTTTTAGGTTGGGTCATTCTGGAAGTGACTTGTGTGGATGGAATATGTAATTTTCGATTTTCTCGGAAACGACTTAAGCGATTTGCAATCGAATTGATTCATTTGAAAGCCAATAACAATATCTACAATTCCATACTGGTTTTGTCTACCTAGCACTCACAGTTTCCGAGATATAGAATAATTTTTTGTTGGTTCATTCTGGAAGTGACTTGTGCGGATGGAATACATAATTTTCGTTTTTCTCGGAAACGACTTAAGCGATTTGCAATCGGATTGATTCATTTGAAAGCCAATAAAAATATCTACAATTTTATACTGGTTTTGTCTACCTAGCACTCACAGTTTCAAAGATATAAAATAATTTTATGTTGGTTCATTCTGGAAGTGACTTGTGCGGATGGAATATGTAATTTTCGTTTTTCTCGGAAACGACTTAAACGATTTGCAATCGGATTGATTTATTTAAAAGCCAATAATAATATCTACAATTCCATACTGGTTTTATCTACCTAGCACTCACAGTTTCCGAGATATAGATTATTTTTAGGTTGGGTCATTCTGGAAGTGACTTGTGTGGATGGAATATGTAATTTTCGATTTTCTCGGAAACGACTTAAGCGATTTGCAATCGGATTGATTCATTTGAAAGCCAATAATAATATCTACAATTCCATACTGGTTTTGTCAATCTAGCTCTTACCGTTTCCGAGATATAGTATAATTTTTTGTTGGTTCATTCTGGAAGTGACTTGTGCGGTTGGAATATGTAATTTAGTTTTTCTCGGAAACGACTTAAACGATTTGCAATCGGATTGATTCATTTGAAAGCCAATAATAATATCTACAATTTCATATTGGTTTTGTCTACCTAGCACTCACAGTTTCCGCGATATGGTATAATTTTATGTTGGTTCATTCTGGAAGTGACTTGTGCGGATGGAATATGTAATTTTCGTTTTTCTCGGAAACGACTAAAGCGATATGCATTCGAATTGATTCATTTGAAAGCCAATAATAATATTTACAATTCCATACTGGTTTTGTCTACCTAGCTCTTACCGTTTCCTAGATATAGATTATTTTTAGGTTGGGTCATTCTGGAAGTGACTTGTGTGGATGGAATATGTAATTTTCGTTTTTCTCGGAAACGACTTAAGCGATTTGCAATCGGATTGATTCATTTGAAAGCCAATAACAATATCTACAATTCCATACTGGTTTTGTCTACCTAGGTCTTACCGTTTCCGAGATATAGATTATTTTTAGGTTGGGTCATTCTGGAAGTGACTTGTGTGAATGGAATATGTAATTTTCGATTTTCTCGGAAACGTCTTAAGCGATTTGGAATCGGATTGATTCATTTGAAAGCCAATAATAATATCTACAATTCAATACTGGTTTTGTCAATCTAGCTCTTACCGTTTCCGAGATATATATTATTTTTAGGTTGGGTCATTCTGGAAGTGACTTGTGCGGTTGGAATATGTAATTTTCCTTTTTCTCGGAAACGACTTAAACGATTTGCAATTGGATTTATTCATTTGAAAGCCAATAATAATATCTACAATTTCATATTGGTTTTGTCTATCTAGCACTCACAGTTTCCGCGATATAGTATAATTTTATGTTGGTTCATTCTGGAAGTGACTTGTGCGGATGGAATATGTAATTTTCGTTTTTCTCGGAAACGACCTAAGCGATTTGCAATCTGATTGATTCATTTGAAAGCCAATAATAATATCTACAATTCCATACTGGTTTTGTCTACCTAGCACTTACCGTTTCCGAGATATTGATTATGTTTAGGTTTGGTCTTTCTGGAAGTAACTTGTGCAGATGGAATATGTAATTTTCGATTTTTTCGGGAACGACTTAAGCGATTTGAAATCGGATTGATTCATTTGAAAGCCAATAACAATATCTACAATTCCATACTGGTTTTGTCTACCTAGCTCTTACCGTTTCCGAGATATAGATTATTTTTAGGTTGGGTCATTCTGGAAGTGACTTGTGTGGATGGAATATGTAATTTTCGATTTTCTCGGAAACGACTTAAGCGATTTGCAATCGGATTGATTCATTTGAAAGCCAATAATAATATCTACAATTCCATACTGGTTTTGTCAATCTAGCTCTTACCGTTTCCGAGATATAGTATAATTTTTTGTTGGTTCATTCTGGAAGTGACTTGTGCGGTTGGAATATGTAATTTAGTTTTTCTCGGAAACGACTTAAACGATTTGCAATCGGATTGATTCATTTGAAAGCCAATAATAATATCTACAATTTCATATTGGTTTTGTCTACCTAGCACTCACAGTTTCCGCGATATAGTATAATTTTATGTTGGTTCATTCTGGAAGTGACTTGTGCGGATGGAATATGTAATTTTCGTTTTTCTCGGAAACGACTTAAGCGATTTGCATTCGAATTGATTCATTTGAAAGCCAATAATAATATTTACAATTCCATACTGGTTTTGTCTACCTAGGTCTTACCGTTTCCTAGATATAGATTATTTTTAGAATGGGTCATTCTGGAAGTAACTTGTGTGGATGGAATATGTAATTTTCGTTTTTCTCGGAAACGACTTAAGCGATTTGCAATCGGATTGATTCATTTGAAAGCCAATAATAATATCTACAATTATATACTGGTTTTGTCAATCTAGCTCTTACCGTTTCCGAGATATAGTATAGTTTTATGTTGGTTCATTCTGGAAGTGACTTGTGCGGATGGAATATATAATTTTCGTTTTTCTCGGAAACGACTTAAACGATTTGCAATCGGATTGATTCATTTGAAAGCCAATAATAATATCTACAATTTCATACTGGTTTTGTCTACCTAGCACTAACAGTTTCCGCCATATAGTATAATTTTATGTTGGTTCATTCTGGAAGTGACTTGTGCGGATGGAATATGTAATTTTCGTTTTTCTCGGAAACGACTTAAGCGATTTGCAATCGAATTGAATCATTTGAAAGCCAATAACAATATCTACAATTCCATACTGGTTTTGTCTACCTAGCACTCACAGTTTCCGAGATATAGAATAATTTTTTGTTGGTTCATTCTGGAAGTGACTTGTGCGGATGGAATACATAATTTTCGTTTTTCTCGGAAACGACTTAAGCGATTTGCAATCGGATTGATTCATTTGAAAGCCAATAAAAATATCTACAATTTTATACTGGTTTTGTCTACCTAGCACTCACAGTTTCAAAGATATAAAATAATTTTATGTTGGTTCATTCTGGAAGTGACTTGTGCGGATGGAATATGTAATTTTCGTTTTTCTCGGAAACGACTTAAACGATTTGCAATCGGATTGATTTATTTAAAAGCCAATAATAATATCTACAATTCCATACTGGTTTTATATACCTAGCACTCACAGTTTCCGAGATATAGATTATTTTTAGGTTGGGTCATTCTGGAAGTGACTTGTGTGGATGGAATATGTAATTTTCGATTTTCTCGGAAACGACTTAAGCGATTTGCAATCGGATTGATTCATTTGAAAGCCAATAATAATATCTACAATTCCATACTGGTTTTGTCAATCTAGCTCTTACCGTTTCCGAGATATAGTATAATTTTTTGTTGGTTCATTCTGGAAGTGACTTGTGCGGTTGGAATATGTAATTTTCGATTTTCTCGGAAACGACTTAAGCGATTTGCAATCGGATTGATTCATTTGAAAGCCAATAATAATATCTACAATTCCATACTGGTTTTGTCTACCTAGCACTTACAGTTTCCAAGATATAGAATAATTGTATGTTGGTTCATTCTGGAAGTGACTTATGCGGATGGAATATGTAATTTTCGATTTTCTCGTAAACGACTTAAGCGATTTGCAATCGGATTGATTCATTTGAAAGCCAATAATACTATCTACAATTCCATACTGGTTTTGTCTACCTAGCACTCACAGTTTCCGAGATATAGAATAATTTTATGTTGGTTCATTCTGGAAGTGACTTGTGCGGATGGAATATGTAATTTTCGTTTTTCTCGGAAACGACTTAACCGATTTGCAATTGGATTGATTTGTTTGAAAGCCAATAATAATATGTACAATTCCATACTGGTTATGTCTACCTAGCACTTACCGTTTCCGAGTTATAGATTATTTTATGTTGGGTCATTCTGGAAGTGACTTGTGCGGATGGAATATGTAATTTTCGTTTTTCTCGGAAACGACTTAAGCGATTTGCAATCGGATTGATTCATTTGAAAGCCAATAATAATATCTACAATTCAATACTGGTTTTGTCAATCTAGCTCTTACCGTTTCCGAGATATAGATTATTTTTAGGTTGGGTCATTCTGGAAGTGACTTGTGCATATGGAATATATAATTTTCGATTTTCTCGGAAACAACTTAAGCGATTTGCAATCGGATTGATTCATTTGAAAGCCAATAATAATTTCTACAATTCCATACTGGTTTTGTCTACCTAGCACTCACAGTTTCCAAGATATAGAATAATTGTATGTTGGTTCATTCTGGAAGTGACTTGTGCGGATGGAATATGTAATTTTCGATTTTCTCGTAAACGACTTAAGCGATTTGCAATCGGATTGATTCATTTGAAAGCCAATAATAATATATACAATTCCATACTGGTTTTGTCTACCTAGCACTCACAGTTTCCGAGATATAGAATAATTTTATGTTGGTTCATTCTGGAAGTGACTTGTGCGGATGGAATATGTAATTTTCGTTTTTCTCGGAAACAACTTAACCGATTTGCAATTGGATTGATTTGTTTGAAAGCCAATAATAATATGTACAATTCCATACTGGTTATGTCTACCTAGCACTTACCGTTTCCGAGTTATAGATTATTTTATGTTGGGTCATTCTGGAAGTGACTTGTGCGGATGGAATATGTAATTTTCGTTTTTCTCGGAAACGACTTAAGCGATTTGCAATCGGATTGATTCATTTGAAAGCCAATAATAATATCTACAATTCCATACTGGTTTTTTCTACCTAGCACTCACAGTTTCCGAGATATAGTATAATTTTATGTTGGTTCATTCTGGAAGTGACTTGTGCGGATGGAATATGTAATTTTCGTTTTTCTCGGAAACGACTTAACCGATTTGCAATTGGATTGATTTGTTTGAAAGCCAATAATAATATCTACAATTCCATACTGGTTATGTCTACCTAGCACTTACCGTTTCCGAGTTATAGATTATTTTATGTTGGGTCATTCTGGAAGCGAAGTAATTTTATATGTAATTTTCGTTTTTCTCGGAAACGACTTAAGCGATTTGCAATCGGATTGATTCATTTGAAAGCCAATAATAATATCTACAATTCCATACTGGTTTTGTCTACCTAGCACTCACAGTTTCCGAGATATAGAATAATTTTATGTTGGTTCATTCTGGAAGTGACTTGTGCGGATGGAATATGTAATTTTCGTTTTTCTCGGAAACAACTTAACCGATTTGCAATTGGATTGATTTGTTTGAAAGCCAATAATAATATGTACAATTCCATACTGGTTTTGTCTACCTTGCACTTACCGTTTCCGAGATATTGATTATTTTTAGGTTTGGTCATTCTGGAAGTGACTTGTGCAGATGGAATATGTAATTTTCGATTTTCTCGGGAACGACTTAAGCGATTTGCAATCGGATTGATTCATTTGAAAGCCAATAATAATATCTACAATTCAATACTGGTTTTGTCAATCTAGCTCTTACCGTTTCCGAGATATAGATTATTTTTAGGTTGGGTCATTCTGGAAGTGACTTGTGCGGATGGAATATGTAATTTTCGTTTTTCTCGGGAACGACTTAAGCGATTTGCAATCGGATTGATTCATTTGAAAGCCAATAATAATATCTACAATTCCATACTGGTTTTGTCTACCTAGCACTTACCGTTTCCGAGATATTGATTATTTTTAGGTTTGGTCATTCTGGAAGTGACTTGTGCATATGGAATATATAATTTTCGATTTTCTCGGAAACGACTTAAGCGATTTGCAATCGGATTGATTCATTTGAAAGCCAATAATAATATCTACAATTTCATACTGGTTTTGTCTACCTAGCACTCACAGTTTCCGAGATATAGACTAATTTTATGTTGGTTCATTCTGGAAGTGACTTGTGCGGATGGAATATGTAATTTTCGTTTTTCTCGGAAACGACTTAAGCGATTTGCAATCGGATTGATTCATTTGAAAGCCAATAATAATATCTACAACAGTTTCCGAGATATAGAATAATTTTATGTTCGTTCATTCTGGAAGTGACTTGTGCGGATGCAATATGTAATTTTCGTTTTTCTCGGAAACGACTTAAGCGATTTGCAATCGGATTGATTCATTTGAAAGCCAATAATAATATCTACAATTCCATACTGGTTTTGTCTACCTAGTACTCACAGTTTCCGAGATATAGAATAATTTTATGTTGGTTCATTCTGGAAGTGACTTGTGCGGATGCAATATGTAATTTTCGTTTTTCTCGGAAACGACTTAAGCGATTTGCAATCGGATTGATTCATTTGAAAGCCAATAATAATATCTACAATTCCATACTGGTTTTGTCTACCTAGCACTCACAGTTTCCAAGATATAGAATAATTGTATGTTGGCTCATTCTGGAAGTTACTTGTGCGGATGGAATATGTAATTTACGTTTTTCTCGGAAACGACTTAAGCGATTTGCAATCGGATTGATTCATTTGAAAGCCAATAATAATATCCACAATTCCATACTGGTTTTGTCTACCTAGCTCTTACCGTTTCCGAGATATTGATTATTTTTAGGTTTGGTCATTCTGGAAGTGACTTGTGCAGATGGAATATGTAATTTTCGATTTTCTCGGGAACGACTTAAGCGATTTGCAATCGGATTGATTCATTTGAAAGCCAATAATAATATCTACAATTCAATACTGGTTTGTCAATCTAGCTCTTACCGTTTCCGAGATATAGATTATTTTTAGGTTGGGTCATTCTGGAAGTGACTTGTGCGGATGGAATATATAATGTTCGATTTTCTCGGAAACGACTTAAGCGATTTGCAATCGGATTGATTCAATAATAATATCTACAATTCCATACTGGTTTTGTCTACCTAGCACTCACAGTTTCCAAGATATAGAATAATTGTATGTTGGTTCATTCTGGAAGTTACTTGTGCGGATGGAATATGTAATTTTCGTTTTCCTCGGAAACGACTTAAGCGATTTGCAATCGGATTGATTCATTTGAAAGCCAATAATAATATCTACAATTCCATACTGGTTTTGTCTACCTTGCACTTACCGTTTCCGAGATATTGATTATTTTTAGGTTTGGTCATTCTTGTGCGGATGGAATATGTAATTTTCGATTTTCTCGTAAACGACTTAAGCGATTTGCAATCGGATTGATTCATTTGAAAGCCAATAATAATATCTACAATTCCATACTGGTTTTGTCTACCTAGCACTCACAGTTTCCGAGATATAGAATAATTTTATGTTGGTTCATTCTGGAAGTGACTTGTGCGGATGGAATATGTAATTTTCGTTTTTCTCGGAAACGACTTAACCGATTTGCAATTGGATTGATTTGTTTGAAAGCCAATAATAATATGTACAATTCCATACTGGTTATGTCTACCTAGCACTTACCGTTTCCGAGTTATAGATTATTTTATGTTGGGTCATTCTGGAAGTGACTTGTGCGGATGGAATATGTAATTTTCGTTTTTCTCGGAAACGACTTAAGCGATTTGCAATCGGATTGATTCATTTGAAAGCCAATGATAATATCTACAATTCCATACTGGTTTTGTCAACCTAGCACTCACAGTTTCCAAGATATAGAATAATTGTATGTTGGTTCATTCTGGAAGTGACTTGTGCGGATGGAATATGTAATTTTCGATTTTCTCGGAAACGACTTAAGCGATTTGCAATCGGATTGATTCATTTGAAAGCCAATAATAATATCTACAACAGTTTCCGAGATATAGAATAATTGTATGTTGGTTCATTCTGGAAGTGACTTGTGCGGATGCAATATGTAATTTTCGTTTTTCTCGGAAACGACTTAAGCGATTTGCAATCGGATTGATTCATTTGAAAGCCAATAATAATATCTACAATTCCATACTGGTTTTGTCTACCTAGCACTCACAGTTTCCAAGATATAGAATAATTGTATGTTGGCTCATTCTGGAAGTTACTTGTGCGGATGGAATATGTAATTTTCGTTTTACTCGGAAACGACTTAAGCGATTTGCAATCGGATTGATTCATTTGAAAGCCAATAATAATATCTACAATTCCATACTGGTTTTGTCTACCTAGCACTCACAGTTTCCAAGATATAGAATAATTTTATGTTGGTTCATTCTGGAAGTGACTTGTGCGGATGGAATATGTAATTTTCGTTTTTCTCGGAAACGACTTAACCGATTTGCAATTGGATTGATTTGTTTGAAAGCCAATAATAATATCTACAATTCCATACTGGTTATGTCTACCTAGCACTTACCGTTTCCGAGTTATAGATTATTTTATGTTGGGTCATTCTGGAAGCGATGTAATTTTATATGTAATTTTCGTTTTTCTCGGAAACGACTTAAGCGATTTGCAATCGGATTGATTCATTTGAAAGCCAATAATAATATCTACAATTCCATACTGGTTTTGTCTACCTAGCACTCACAGTTTCCGAGATATAGAATAATTTTATGTTGGTTCATTCTGGAAGTGACTTGTGCGGATGGAATATGTAATTTTCGTTTTTCTCGGAAACAACTTAACCGATTTGCAATTGGATTGATTTGTTTGAAAGCCAATAATAATATGTACAATTCCATACTGGTTTTGTCTACCTTGCACTTACCGTTTCAGATATTGATTATTTTTAGGTTTGGTCATTCTGGAAGTGACTTGTGCAGATGGAATATGTAATTTTCGATTTTCTCGGGAACGACTTAAGCGATTTGCAATCGGATTGATTTATTTGAAAGCCAATAATAATATCTACAATTCAATACTGGTTTTGTCAATCTAGCTCTTACCGTTTCCGAGATATAGATTATTTTTAGGTTGGGTCATTCTGGAAGTGACTTGTGCGGATGGAATATGTAATTTTCGTTTTTCTCGATTTTTAGGTTGGGTCATTCTGGAAGTGACTTGTGTGGATGGAATATGTAATTTTCGATTTTCTCGGAAACGACTTAAGCGATTTGCAATCGGATTGATTCATTTGAAAGCCAATAATAATATCTACAATTCCATACTGGTTTTGTCAATCTAGCTCTTACCGTTTCCGAGATATAGTATAATTTTTTGGAATATGTAATTTTCGATTTTCTCGGAAACGACTTAAGCGATTTGCAATCGGATTGATTCATTTGAAAGCCAATAATAATATCTACAATTCCATACTGGTTTTGTCTACCTAGCACTTACAGTTTCCAAGATATAGAATAATTGTATGTTGGTTCATTCTGGAAGTGACTTATGCGGATGGAATATGTAATTTTCGATTTTCTCGTAAACGACTTAAGCGATTTGCAATCGGATTGATTCATTTGAAAGCCAATAATACTATCTACAATTCCATACTGGTTTTGTCTACCTAGCACTCACAGTTTCCGAGATATAGAATAATTTTATGTTGGTTCATTCTGGAAGTGACTTGTGCGGATGGAATATGTAATTTTCGTTTTTCTCGGAAACGACTTAACCGATTTGCAATTGGATTGATTTGTTTGAAAGCCAATAATAATATCTACAATTCCATACTGGTTATGTCTACCTAGCACTTACCGTTTCCGAGTTATAGATTATTTTATGTTGGGTCATTCTGGAAGTGACTTGTGCGGATGGAATATGTAATTTTCGTTTTTCTCGGAAACGACTTAAGCGATTTGCAATCGGATTGATTCATTTGAAAGCCAATAATAATATCTACAATTCAATACTGGTTTTGTCAATCTAGCTCTTACCGTTTCCGAGATATAGATTATTTTTAGGTTGGGTCATTCTGGAAGTGACTTGTGCATATGGAATATATAATTTTCGATTTTCTCGGAAACAACTTAAGCGATTTGCAATCGGATTGATTCATTTGAAAGCCAATAATAATTTCTACAATTCCATACTGGTTTTGTCTACCTAGCACTCACAGTTTCCAAGATATAGAATAATTGTATGTTGGTTCATTCTGGAAGTGACTTGTGCGGATGGAATATGTAATTTTCGATTTTCTCGTAAACGACTTAAGCGATTTGCAATCGGATTGATTCATTTGAAAGCCAATAATAATATATACAATTCCATACTGGTTTTGTCTACCTAGCACTCACAGTTTCCGAGATATAGAATAATTTTATGTTGGTTCATTCTGGAAGTGACTTGTGCGGATGGAATATGTAATTTTCGTTTTTCTCGGAAACAACTTAACCGATTTGCAATTGGATTGATTTGTTTGAAAGCCAATAATAATATGTACAATTCCATACTGGTTATGTCTACCTAGCACTTACCGTTTCCGAGTTATAGATTATTTTATGTTGGGTCATTCTGGAAGTGACTTGTGCGGATGGAATATGTAATTTTCGTTTTTCTCGGAAACGACTTAAGCGATTTGCAATCGGATTGATTCATTTGAAAGCCAATAATAATATCTACAATTCCATACTGGTTTTTTCTACCTAGCACTCACAGTTTCCGAGATATAGTATAATTTTATGTTGGTTCATTCTGGAAGTGACTTGTGCGGATGGAATATGTAATTTTCGTTTTTCTCGGAAACGACTTAACCGATTTGCAATTGGATTGATTTGTTTGAAAGCCAATAATAATATCTACAATTCCATACTGGTTATGTCTACCTAGCACTTACCGTTTCCGAGTTATAGATTATTTTATGTTGGGTCATTCTGGAAGCGATGTAATTTTATATGTAATTTTCGTTTTTCTCGGAAACGACTTAAGCGATTTGCAATCGGATTGATTCATTTGAAAGCCAATAATAATATCTACAATTCCATACTGGTTTTGTCTACCTAGCACTCACAGTTTCCGAGATATAGAATAATTTTATGTTGGTTCATTCTGGAAGTGACTTGTGCGGATGGAATATGTAATTTTCGTTTTTCTCGGAAACAACTTAACCGATTTGCAATTGGATTGATTTGTTTGAAAGCCAATAATAATATGTACAATTCCATACTGGTTTTGTCTACCTTGCACTTACCGTTTCCGAGATATTGATTATTTTTAGGTTTGGTCATTCTGGAAGTGACTTGTGCAGATGGAATATGTAATTTTCGATTTTCTCGGGAACGACTTAAGCGATTTGCAATCGGATTGATTCATTTGAAAGCCAATAATAATATCTACAATTCAATACTGGTTTTGTCAATCTAGCTCTTACCGTTTCCGAGATATAGATTATTTTTAGGTTGGGTCATTCTGGAAGTGACTTGTGCGGATGGAATATGTAATTTTCGTTTTTCTCGGGAACGACTTAAGCGATTTGCAATCGGATTGATTCATTTGAAAGCCAATAATAATATCTACAATTCCATACTGGTTTTGTCTACCTAGCACTTACCGTTTCCGAGATATTGATTATTTTTAGGTTTGGTCATTCTGGAAGTGACTTGTGCATATGGAATATATAATTTTCGATTTTCTCGGAAACGACTTAAGCGATTTGCAATCGGATTGATTCATTTGAAAGCCAATAATAATATCTACAATTTCATACTGGTTTTGTCTACCTAGCACTCACAGTTTCCGAGATATAGACTAATTTTATGTTGGTTCATTCTGGAAGTGACTTGTGCGGATGGAATATGTAATTTTCGTTTTTCTCGGAAACGACTTAAGCGATTTGCAATCGGATTGATTCATTTGAAAGCCAATAATAATATCTACAACAGTTTCCGAGATATAGAATAATTTTATGTTCGTTCATTCTGGAAGTGACTTGTGCGGATGCAATATGTAATTTTCGTTTTTCTCGGAAACGACTTAAGCGATTTGCAATCGGATTGATTCATTTGAAAGCCAATAATAATATCTACAATTCCATACTGGTTTTGTCTACCTAGTACTCACAGTTTCCGAGATATAGAATAATTTTATGTTGGTTCATTCTGGAAGTGACTTGTGCGGATGCAATATGTAATTTTCGTTTTTCTCGGAAACGACTTAAGCGATTTGCAATCGGATTGATTCATTTGAAAGCCAATAATAATATCTACAATTCCATACTGGTTTTGTCTACCTAGCACTCACAGTTTCCAAGATATAGAATAATTGTATGTTGGCTCATTCTGGAAGTTACTTGTGCGGATGGAATATGTAATTTTCGTTTTTCTCGGAAACGACTTAAGCGATTTGCAATCGGATTGATTCATTTGAAAGCCAATAATAATATCCACAATTCCATACTGGTTTTGTCTACCTAGCTCTTACCGTTTCCGAGATATTGATTATTTTTAGGTTTGGTCATTCTGGAAGTGACTTGTGCAGATGGAATATGTAATTTTCGATTTTCTCGGGAACGACTTAAGCGATTTGCAATCGGATTGATTCATTTGAAAGCCAATAATAATATCTACAATTCAATACTGGTTTGTCAATCTAGCTCTTACCGTTTCCGAGATATAGATTATTTTTAGGTTGGGTCATTCTGGAAGTGACTTGTGCGGATGGAATATATAATGTTCGATTTTCTCGGAAACGACTTAAGCGATTTGCAATCGGATTGATTCAATAATAATATCTACAATTCCATACTGGTTTTGTCTACCTAGCACTCACAGTTTCCAAGATATAGAATAATTGTATGTTGGTTCATTCTGGAAGTTACTTGTGCGGATGGAATATGTAATTTTCGTTTTCCTCGGAAACGACTTAAGCGATTTGCAATCGGATTGATTCATTTGAAAGCCAATAATAATATCTACAATTCCATACTGGTTTTGTCTACCTTGCACTTACCGTTTCCGAGATATTGATTATTTTTAGGTTTGGTCATTCTTGTGCGGATGGAATATGTAATTTTCGATTTTCTCGTAAACGACTTAAGCGATTTGCAATCGGATTGATTCATTTGAAAGCCAATAATAATATCTACAATTCCATACTGGTTTTGTCTACCTAGCACTCACAGTTTCCGAGATATAGAATAATTTTATGTTGGTTCATTCTGGAAGTGACTTGTGCGGATGGAATATGTAATTTTCGTTTTTCTCGGAAACGACTTAACCGATTTGCAATTGGATTGATTTGTTTGAAAGCCAATAATAATATGTACAATTCCATACTGGTTATGTCTACCTAGCACTTACCGTTTCCGAGTTATAGATTATTTTATGTTGGGTCATTCTGGAAGTGACTTGTGCGGATGGAATATGTAATTTTCGTTTTTCTCGGAAACGACTTAAGCGATTTGCAATCGGATTGATTCATTTGAAAGCCAATGATAATATCTACAATTCCATACTGGTTTTGTCAACCTAGCACTCACAGTTTCCAAGATATAGAATAATTGTATGTTGGTTCATTCTGGAAGTGACTTGTGCGGATGGAATATGTAATTTTCGTTTTTCTCGGAAACGACTTAACCGATTTGCAATTGGATTGATTTGTTTGAAAGCCAATAATAATATGTACAATTCCATACTGGTTATGTCTACCTAGCACTTACCGTTTCCGAGTTATAGATTATTTTATGTTGGGTCATTCTGGAAGTGACTTGTGCGGATGGAATATGTAATTTTCGTTTTTCTCGGAAACGACTTAAGCGATTTGCAATCGGATTGATTCATTTGAAAGCCAATAATAATATCTACAATTTCATACTGGTTTTGTCTACCTAGCCCTCACAGTTTGCGAGATATAGACTAATTTTATGTTGGTTCATTCTGGAAGTGACTTGTGCGGATGGAATATGTAATTTTCGTTTTTCTCGGAAACGACTTAAGCGATTTGCTATCGGATTGATTCATTTGAAAGCCAATAATAATATCTACAACAGTTTCCGAGATATAGAATAATTGTATGTTGGTTCATTCTGGAAGTGACTTGTGCGGATGCAATATGTAATTTTCGTTTTTCTCGGAAACGACTTAAGCGATTTGCAATCGGATTGATTCATTTGAAAGCCAATAATAATATCTACAATTCCATACTGGTTTTGTCTACCTAGCACTCACAGTTTCCAAGATATAGAATAATTGTATGTTGGCTCATTCTGGAAGTTACTTGTGCGGATGGAATATGTAATTTTCGTTTTACTCGGAAACGACTTAAGCGATTTGCAATCGGATTGATTCATTTGAAAGCCAATAATAATATCTACAATTCCATACTGGTTTTGTCTACCTAGCACTCACAGTTTCCAAGATATAGAATAATTTTATGTTGGTTCATTCTGGAAGTGACTTGTGCGGATGGAATATGTAATTTTCGTTTTTCTCGGAAACGACTTAACCGATTTGCAATTGGATTGATTTGTTTGAAAGCCAATAATAATATCTACAATTCCATACTGGTTATGTCTACCTAGCACTTACCGTTTCCGAGTTATAGATTATTTTATGTTGGGTCATTCTGGAAGCGATGTAATTTTATATGTAATTTTCGTTTTTCTCGGAAACGACTTAAGCGATTTGCAATCGGATTGATTCATTTGAAAGCCAATAATAATATCTACAATTCCATACTGGTTTTGTCTACCTAGCACTCACAGTTTCCGAGATATAGAATAATTTTATGTTGGTTCATTCTGGAAGTGACTTGTGCGGATGGAATATGTAATTTTCGTTTTTCTCGGAAACAACTTAACCGATTTGCAATTGGATTGATTTGTTTGAAAGCCAATAATAATATGTACAATTCCATACTGGTTTTGTCTACCTTGCACTTACCGTTTCAGATATTGATTATTTTTAGGTTTGGTCATTCTGGAAGTGACTTGTGCAGATGGAATATGTAATTTTCGATTTTCTCGGGAACGACTTAAGCGATTTGCAATCGGATTGATTCATTTGAAAGCCAATAATAATATCTACAATTCAATACTGGTTTTGTCAATCTAGCTCTTACCGTTTCCGAGATATAGATTATTTTTAGGTTGGGTCATTCTGGAAGTGACTTGTGCGGATGGAATATGTAATTTTCGTTTTTCTCGGAAACGACTTAAGCGATTTGCAATCGGATTGATTCATTTGAAAGCCAATAATAATATCTACAATTCCATACTGGTTTTGTCTACCTAGCACTTACCGTTTCCGAGATATTGATTATTTTTAGGTTTGGTCATTCTGGAAGTGACTTGTGCATATGGAATATATAATTTTCGATTTTCTCGGAAACGACTTAAGCGATTTGCAATCGGATTGATTCATTTGAAAGCCAATAATAATATCTACAATTTCATACTGGTTTTGTCTACCTAGCACTCACAGTTTCCGAGATATAGACTAATTTTATGTTGGTTCATTCTGGAAGTGACTTGTGCGGATGGAATATGTAATTTTCGTTTTTCTCGGAAACGACTTAAGCGATTTGCAATCGGATTGATTCATTTGAAAGCCAATAATAATATCTACAACAGTTTCCGAGATATAGAATAATTTTATGTTCGTTCATTCTGGAAGTGACTTGTGCGGATGCAATATGTAATTTTCGTTTTTCTCGGAAACGACTTAAGCGATTTGCAATCGGATTGATTCATTTGAAAGCCAATAATAATATCTACAATTCCATACTGGTTTTGTCTACCTAGTACTCACAGTTTCCGAGATATAGAATAATTTTATGTTGGTTCATTCTGGAAGTGACTTGTGCGGATGCAATATGTAATTTTCGTTTTTCTCGGAAACGACTTAAGCGATTTGCAATCGGATTGATTCATTTGAAAGCCAATAATAATATCTACAATTCCATACTGGTTTTGTCTACCTAGCACTCACAGTTTCCAAGATATAGAATAATTGTATGTTGGCTCATTCTGGAAGTTACTTGTGCGGATGGAATATGTAATTTTCGTTTTTCTCGGAAACGACTTAAGCGATTTGCAATCGGATTGATTCATTTGAAAGCCAATAATAATATCTACAATTCCATACTGGTTTTGTCTACCTAGCTCTTACCGTTTCCGAGATATTGATTATTTTTAGGTTTGGTCATTCTGGAAGTGACTTGTGCAGATGGAATATGTAATTTTCGATTTTCTCGGGAACGACTTAAGCGATTTGCAATCGGATTGATTCATTTGAAAGCCAATAATAATATCTACAATTCAATACTGGTTTGTCAATCTAGCTCTTACCGTTTCCGAGATATAGATTATTTTTAGGTTGGGTCATTCTGGAAGTGACTTGTGCGGATGGAATATATAATTTTCGATTTTGTTCATTCTGGAAGTGACTTGTGCGGATGAAATATGTAATTTTCGTTTTTCTCGGAAACGACTTAACCGATTTTCAATCGGATTGATTCGTTTGAAAGCCAATAATAATATCTACAATTCTATACTGGTTTTATCTACCTAGCCTTACCGTTTCCGAGGTATTGATTATTTTTAGGTTGGGTCATTCTGGAAGTGACTTGTGCGGATGGAATATGTAATATTCGTTTTTCTTGGAAACGACTTAAACGATTTGCAATCGGATTGACTCATTTGAAAGCCAATAATAAGATCTACAATTCGATTATGGTTATGCAATCGGATTGATTCATTTGAAAGCCAATAATAATATCTACAATTCCGTACAGGTTTTGTATACCTAGCACTCACAGTTTCCGAGATATAGATAATTTTATGTTGGTTCATTCTGGAAGTGACTTGTGCGGATGAAATATGTAATTTTCGTTTTTCTCGGAAACGACTTAACCGATTTTCAATCGGATTGATTCGTTTGAAAGCCAATAATAATATCTACAATTCTATACTGGTTTTGTCTACCTAGCTCTTACCGTTTCCGAGGTATTGATTATTTTTAGGTTGGGTCATTCTGGAAGTGACTTGTGCGGTTGGAATATGTAATATTCGTTTTTCTTGGAAACGACTTAAACGATTTGCAATCGGATTGACTCATTTGAAAGCCAATAATAAGATCTACAATTCGATTATGGTTATGTCTACCTAGCACTTACTGTTTCCGAGATATAGTATAATTTTATGTTGGTTCATTCGGGAAGTGACTTGTGCGGATGGAATATGTAATTTTCGTTTTTCTCGGAAACGACTTAAGCGATTTGCAATCGGATTGATTCGTTTGAAAGCCACTAATAATATCTACAATTCTATACTGGTGGAAGGTTATGTCTACCTAGCACTTACCGTTTCCGAGATATAGAATAATTTTATGTTGGTTCATTCTGGAAGTGACTTTTGCGGATGGATGAAATATAGAATAATTGTATGTTGGTTCATTCTGGAAGTGACTTGTGCGGATGGAATATGTAATTTTCGTTTTTCTCGGAAACGACTTAACCGATTTTCAATCGGATTGATTCGTTTGAAAGCCAATAATAATATCTACAATTCTATACTGGTTTTGTTTACCTAGCTCTTATCGTTTCCGAGATATAGAATATTTTCAGGTTGGGTCATTCTGGAAGTGACTTGTGCAGATGGAATATGTAATTTTCGTTTTTCTCGGAAACGACTTAAGCGATTTGCAATCGGATTGATTCATTTGAAAGCCAATAATAATATCTACAATTCCATTATGGTTATGTCTACCTAGCACTTACCGTTTCCGAGATTTAGAATAATTTTATGTTGGTTCATTCTGGAAGTGACTTGTGCGGATGGATGAAATATAGAATATTTTCAGGTTGGTTCATTCTGGAAGTGACTTGTGCGGATGGAATATGTAATTTTCGTTTTTCTCGGAAACGACTTAAGCGATTTGCAATCTGATTGATTCATTTGAAAGCCAATAATAATATCTACAATTGCATTATGGTTATGTCTACCTAGCACTTACCGTTTCCGAGATTTAGAATAATTTTATAACCATAATCGAATTGTAGATCTTATTATTGGCTTTCAAATGAGTCAATCCGATTGCAAATCGTTTAAGTCGTTTCCAAGAAAAACGAATATTACATATTCCATCCGCACAAGTCACTTCCAGAATGACCCAACCTAAAAATAATCAATACCTCGGAAACGGTAAGGCTAGGTAGACAAAACCAGTATAGAATTGTAGATATTATTATTGACTTTCAAACGAATCAATCCGATTGAAAATCGGTTAAGTCGTTTCCGAGAAAAACGAAAATTACATATTTCATCCGCACAAGTCACTTCCAGAATGAACCAACATAAAATTATCTATATCTCGGAAACTGTGAGTGCTAGGTATACAAAACCTGTACGGAATTGTAGATATTATTATTGGCTTTCAAATGAATCAATCCGATTGCAAATCGCTTATGTCGTTTCCGAGAAAAACGAAAATTACATATTCCATCCGCACAAGTCACTTCCAGAATGAACCAACATAAAAATAATCTATATCTCGGAAACTGTGAGTGCTAGGTAGACAAAACCAGTACGGAATTGTAGATATTGTTATTGGCTTTCAAATGAATCAATCTGATTGCAAATCGCTTAAGTCGTTTCCGAGAAAAACGAAAATTACATATTCCATCCGCACAAGTCACTTCCAGAATGAACCAACATAAAATTATTCTATATTTCATCCATCCGCAAAAGTCACTTCCAGAATGAACCAACATAAAATTAATCTATATCTCGGAAACGGTAAGTGCTAGGTAGACATAACCATATAACTCGGAAACGGTAAGTGCTAGGTAGACATAACCAGTATGGAATTGTAGATATTATTATTGGCTTTCAAACAAATCAATCTAATTGCAAATCGGTTAAGTCGTTTCCGAGAAAAACGAAAATTACATATTCCATCCGCACAAGTCACTTCCAGAATGAACCAACATAAAATTATCTATATCTCGGAAACTGTGAGTGCTAGGTATACAAAACCTGTACGGAATTGTAGATATTATTATTGGCTTTCAAATGAATCAATCCGATTGCAAATCGCTTATGTCGTTTCCGAGAAAAACGAAAATTACATATTCCATCCGCACAAGTCACTTCCAGAATGAACCAACATACAACCAACATAAAATTATTCTATATTTCATCCATCCGCAAAAGTCACTTCCAGAATGAACCAACATAAAATTAATCTATATCTCGGAAACGGTAAGTGCTAGGTAGACATAACCATATAACTCGGAAACGGTAAGTGCTAGGTAGACATAACCAGTATGGAATTGTAGATATTATTATTGGCTTTCAAATGAATCAATCCGATTGCAAATCGCTTAAGTCGTTTCCGAGAAAAACGAAAATTACATATTGCATCCGCACAAGTCACTTCCAGAATGAACCAACATAAAATTATTCTATATCTCGGAAACTGTGAGTGGTAGGTAGACAAAACCAGTATGGAATTGTGAATATTATTATTGGCTTTCAAATGAATCAATCCGATTGCAAATCGCTTAAGTCGTTTGCGAGAAAAACGAAAATTACATATTCCATCCGCACAAGTAACTTCCAGAATGAACCAACATACAATTATTCTATATCTTGGAAACTGTGAGTGCTAGGTAGACAAAACCAGTATGGAATTGTAGATATTATTATTGGCTTTCAAATGAATCAATCCGATTGCAAATCGCTTGAGTCGTTTCCGAGAAAAACGAAAATTACATATTCCATCCGCACAAGTCACTTCCAGAATGAACCAACATAAAATTAGTCTATATCTCGGAAACTGTGAGTGCTAGGTAGACAAAACCAGTATGAAATTGTAGATATTATTATTGGCTTTCAAATGAATCAATCCGATTGCAAATCGCTTAAGTCGTTTCCGAGAAAAACGAAAATTACATATTCCATCCGCACAAGTCACTTCCAGAATGACCCAGCATTAAATAATCTATAACTCGGAAACGGTAAGTGCTAGGTAGACATAACCAGTATGGAATTGTAGATATTATTATTGGCTTTCAAACAAATCAATCCAATTGCAAATCGGTTAAGTCGTTTCCGAGAAAAACGAAAATTACATATTCCATCCGCACAAGTCACTTCCAGAATGAACCAACATAAAATTATACTATATCTCGGAAACTGTGAGTGCTAGGTAGAAAAAACCAGTATGGAATTGTAGATATTATTATTGGCTTTCAAATGAATCAATCCGATTGCAAATCGCTTAAGTCGTTTCCGAGAAAAACGAAAATTACATATTCCATCCGCACAAGTCACTTCCAGAATGAACCAACATACAATTATTCTATATCTTGGAAACTGTGAGTGCTAGGTTGACAAAACCAGTATGGAATTGTAGATATTATTATTTGCTTTCAAATGAATCAATCCGATTGCAAATCGCTTAAGTCGTTTCCGAGAAAAACGAAAATTACATATTCCATCCGCACAAGTCACTTCCAGAATGACCCAACATAAAATAATCTATAACTCGGAAACGGTAAGTGCTAGGTAGACATAACCAGTATGGAATTGTAGATATTATTATTGGCTTTCAAACAAATCAATCCAATTGCAAATCGGTTAAGTCGTTTCCGAGAAAAACGAAAATTACATATTCCATCCGCACAAGTCACTTCCAGAATGAACCAACATACAATTATTCTATATCTTGGAAACTGTGAGTGCTAGGTAGACAAAACCAGTATGGAATTGTAGATATTATTATTGGCTTTCAAATGAATCAATCCGATTGCAAATCGCTTAAGTCGTTTCTAAAAAACGAAAATTACATATTCCATCCGCACAAGTCACTTCCAGAATGAACCAACATAAAAATAATCTATATCTCGGAAACGGTAAGTGCTAGGTATACATAACCAGTATGGAATTGTGGATATTATTATTGGCTTTCAAATGAATCAATCCGATTGCAAATCGCTTAAGTCGTTTCCGAGAAAAACGAAAATTACATATTCCATCCGCACAAGTCACTTCCAGAATGACCCAACCTAAATATAATCTATATCTCAGAAACGGTAAGTGCTAGGTATACATAACCAGTATAGAATTGTGGATATTATTTTTTGCTTTCAAAGGCATCAATCCGATTGCAATTGGCTTAAGTCGTTTCCGAGAAAAACGAAAATTACATATTCCATCCGCACAAGTCACTTCCAGAATGAACCAACATACAATTATTCTATATCTTGGAAACTGTGAGTGCTAGGTAGACAAAACCAGTATGGAATTGTAGATATTATTATTGGCTTTCAAATGAATCAATCCGATTGCAAATCGCTTAAGTCGTTTCTAAAAAACGAAAATTACATATTCCATCCGCACAAGTCACTTCCAGAATGAACCAACATAAAAATAATCTATATCTCGGAAACGGTAAGTGCTAGGTAGACATAACCATAATGCAATTGTAGATATTATTATTGGCTTTCAAATGAATCAATCAGATTGCAAATCGCTTAAGTCGTTTCCGAGAAAAACGAAAATTACATATTCCATCCGCACAAGTCACTTCCAGAATGAACCAACATAAAATTATTCTATATCTCGGAAACGGTAAGTGCTAGGTAGACATAACCATAATCGAATTGTAGATCTTATTATTGGCTTTCAAATGAGTCATAACCAAATGAGTCATTATCTAGGTAGACATAACCATAATGCAATTGTAGATATTATTATTGGCTTTCAAATGAATCAATCAGATTGCAAATCGCTTAAGTCGTTTCCGAGAAAAACGAAAATTATTATTTCATCCGCACAAGTCACTTCCAGAATGAACCAACATAAAATTATTCTATATCTCGGAAACGGTAAGTGCTAGGTAGACATAACCATAATGGAATTGTAGATATTATTATTGGCTTTCAAATGAATCAATCCGATTGGAACTCGCTTAAGTCGTTTCTAAAAAACGAAAATTACATATTCCATCCGTACAAGTCACTTCCAGAATGAACCAACCTAAAAATAATCTATATCTCGGAAACGATAAGAGCTAGGTAAGACAAAACCAGTATAGAATTGTAGATATTATTATTGGCTTTCAAACGAATCAATCCGATTGCAAATCGCTTAAGTCGTTTCCGAGAAAAACGAAAATTACATATTCCATCCTCACAAGTCACTTCCAGAATGAACCAACATAAAATTATTCTATATTTCATCCATCCGCACAAGTCACTTCCAGAATGAACCAACATAAAATTATTCTATATCTCGGAAACGGTAAGTGCTAGGTAGACATAACCATAATGGAATTGTAGATATTATTATTGGCTTTCAAATGAATCAATCCGATTGCAAATCGCTTAAGTCGTTTCCGAGAAAAACGAAAATTACATATTCCATCCGCACAAGTCACTTCCAGAATGACCCAACCTAAAAATAATCTATATCTCAGAAACGATAAGAGCTAGGTAGACAAAACCAGTATAGAATTGTAGATATTATTAGTGGCTTTCAAACGAATCAATCCGATTGCAAATCGGTTAAGTCGTTTCCGAGAAAAACGAAAATTACATATTCCATCCGCACAAGTCGCTTCCAGAATGAACCAACATAAAATTATTCTATATCTCGGAAACGGTAAGTGCTAGGTAGACATAACCATAATGCAATTGTAGATATTATTATTGGCTTTCAAATGAATCAATCAGATTGCAAATCGCTTAAGTCGTTTCCGAGAAAAACGAAAATTATATATTCCATCCGCACAAGTCACTTCCAGAATGAAACAACATAAAATTATTCTATATCTCGGGAACGGTAAGCGCTAGTTATACATAACCATAATTAAATTGTAGATATTATTATTGGCTTTCAAATGAATCAATCACATTGCAAATCGCTTAAGTCGTTTCCGAGAAAAACGAAAATTACATACAGTATGGAATTGTGGATATTATTAATGGCTTTCAAACGAATCATTCCGATTGAAAATCGGTTAAGTCGTTTCCGAGAAAAAAGAAAATTACATATTCCATCCGCACAAGTCACTTCCAGAATGAACCAACATAAAAATATTCTATATCTCGGAAACGGTAAGTGCTAGGTAGACATAACCATAATGGAATTGTAGATATTGTTGTTGGCTTTCAAATGGATCAATCCGATTGCAAATCGCTTAAGTCGTTTCCAAAAAAACGAAAATTACATATTCCATCCGCACAAGTCACTTCCAGAATGACCCAATAATCTATATCTCGGAAACTGTGAGTGCTAGGTAGACAAAACCAGTACGGAATTGTAGATATTGTTATTGGCTTTCAAATGAATCAATCCGATTGCAAATCCCTTAAGTCGTTTCCGAGAAAAACGAAAATTACATATTCCATCCGCACAAGTCACTTCCAGAATGAACCAACATAAAATTATTCTACATCTCGGAAACGGTAAGTGCTAGGTAGACATAACCATAATGGAATTGTAGATATTATTATTGGCTTTCAAATGAATCAATCCGATTGCAAATCGCTTAAGACGTTTCCGAGAAAAACGAAAATTACATATTCCATCCGCACAAATCACTTCCAGAATGAACCAACATAAAATTATTCTATATCTCGGAAACGGTAAGAGCTGGGTATACATAACCAGTATGGAATTGTGGATATTATTATTGGCTTTCAAACGAATCAATCCGATTGAAAATCGGTTAAGTCGTTTCCGAGAAAAACGAAAATTACATATTCCATCCTCACAAGTCACTTCCAGAATGAACCAACATAAAATTATTCTATATTTCATCCATCCGCACAAGTCACTTCCAGAATGAACCAACATAAAATTATTCTATATCTCGGAAACGGTAAGTGCTAGGTAGACATAACCATAATGGAATTGTAGATATTATTATTGGCTTTCAAATGAATCAATCCGATTGCAAATCGCTTAAGTCGTTTCCGAGAAAAACGAAAATTACATATTCCATCCGCACAAGTCACTTCCAGAATGACCCAACCTAAAAATAATCTATATCTCAGAAACGATAAGAGCTAGGTAGACAAAACCAGTATAGAATTGTAGATATTATTAGTGGCTTTCAAACGAATCAATCCGATTGCAAATCGCTTAAGTCGTTTCCGAGAAAAACGAAAATTACATATTCCATCCGCACAAGTCGCTTCCAGAATGAACCAACATAAAATTATTCTATATCTCGGAAACGGTAAGTGCTAGGTAGACATAACCATAATGCAATTGTAGATATTATTATTGGCTTTCAAATGAATCAATCAGATTGCAAATCGTATAAGTCGTTTCCGAGAAAAACGAAAATTACATATTCCATCCTCACAAGTCACTTCCAGAATAAATCAACATTAAATTATTCTATATCTCGGAAACGGTAAGTGCTAGGTAGACATAACCATAATCGAATTGTAGATCTTATTATTGGCTTTCAAATGAGTCAATCCGATTGCAAATCGTTTAAGTCGTTTCCAAGAAAAACGAATATTACATATTCCATCCGCACAAGTCACTTCCAGAATGACCCAACCTAAAAATAATCAATACCTCGGAAACGGTAAGAGCTAGGTAGACAAAACCAGTATCGAATTGTAGATATTATTATTGGCTTTCAAATGAATCAATCCGATTGAAAATCGGTTAAGTCGTTTCCGAGAAAAACGAAAATTACATATTTCATCCGCACTAGTCACTTCCAGAATGAACCAACATAAAAATAATCTATATCTCGGAAACTGTGAGCGCTAGGTAGACAAAACCAGTACGGAATTGTAGATATTATTATTGGCTTTCAAATGAATCAATCCGATTGCAAATCGGTTATGTCGTTTCCGAGAAAAACGAAAATTACATATTCCATCCGCACAAGTCACTTCCAGAATGAACCAACATAAAATTATTCTATATCTCGGAAACGGTAAGTGCTAGGTAGACATAACCATAATGCAATTGTAGATATTATTATTGGCTTTCAAATGAATCAATCAGATTGCAAATCGCTTAAGTCGTTTCCGAGAAAAACGAAAATTACATATTCCATCCGCACAAGTCACTTCCAGAATGAACCAACCTAAAAATAATCTATATCTCGGAAACGATAAGAGCTAGGTAGACAAAACCAGTATAGAATTGTAGATATTATTATTGGCTTTCAAACGAATCAATCCGATTGCAAATCGCTTAAGTCGTTTCCGAGAAAAACGAAAATTACATATTCCATCCGCACAAGTCACTTCCAGAATGAACCAGCATAAAATTATTCTATATCTCGGAAACGGTAAGTGCTAGGTAGACATAACCATAATGAAATTGTAGATATTATTATTGGCTTTCAAATGAATCAATCCGATTGCAAATCGCTTAAGTCGTTTCCGTGAAAAACGAAAATTACATATTCCATCCGCACAAGTCACTTCCAGAATGACCCAACCTAAATATAATCTATATCTCAGAAACGGTAAGTGCTAGGTATACATAACCAGTATGGAATTGTGGATATTATTATTGGCTTTCAAATGAATCAATCCGATTGCAAATCGCTTAAGTCGTTTCCGAGAAAAACGAAAATTACATATTCCATCCGCACAAGTCACTTCCAGAATAAAACAACCTAAAAATAATCTATATCTCAGAAACGGTAAGTGCTAGGTATACAAAACCAGTATGGAATTGTGGATACTATTTTTTGCTTTCAAATGAATCAATCCGATTGCAATTGGCTTAAGTCGTTTCCGAGAAAAACGAAAATTACATATTCCATCCGCACAAGTCACTTCCAGAATGAACCAACATAAAAATAATCTATATCTCGGAAACTGTAAGTGCTAGGTAGACAAAACCAGTACGGAATTGTAGATATTATAATTGGCTTTCAAATGAATCAATCCGATTGCGAATCGCTTATGTCGTTTCCGAGAAAAACGAAAATTACATATTCCATCCGCACAAGTCACTTCCAGAATGAACCAACATAAAATTATTCTATATCTCGGAAACGGTAAGTGCTAGGTATACATAACCATAATGAAATTGTAGATATTATTATTGGCTTTCAAACGAATCAATCCGATTGCAAATCGCTTAAGTCGTTTCCGAGAAAAACGAAAATTACATATTCCATCCGCACAAGTCACTTCCAGAATGACCCAACCTAAAAATAATCAATACCTCGGAAACGGTAAGTGCTAGGTATACATAACCAGTATGGAATTGTGCATATTATTATTGGCTTTCAAATGAATCAATCCGATTGCAAATCGCTTAAGTCGTTTCCGAGAAAAACGAAAATTACATATTCCATCCGCACAAGTCACTTCCAGAATGAAACAACCTAAAAATAATCTATATCTCAGAAACGGTAAGTGCTAGGTATACAAAACCAGTATGGAATTGTGGATATTATTATTGGCTTTCAAATGAATCAATCCGATTGCAAATCGGTTAAGTCGTTTCCGAGAAAAACGAAAATTACATATTCCATCCGCACAAGTCACTTCCAGAATGACCCAACCTAAATATAATCTATATCTCAGAAACGGTAAGTGCTAGGTATACATAACCCGTATGGAATTGTGGATATTATTATTGGCTTTCAAATGAATCAATCCGATTGCAAATCGCTTAAGTCGTTTCCGTGAAAAACGAAAATTACATATTCCATCCGCACAAGTCACTTCCAGAATGACCCAACCTAAATATAATCTATATCTCAGAAACGGTAAGTGCTAGGTATACATAACCAGTATGGAATTGTGGATATTATTATTGGTTTTCAAATGAATCAATCCGATTGCAAATCGCTTAAGTCGTTTCCGAGAAAAACGAAAATTACATATTCCATCCGCACAAGTCACTTCCAGAATGAACCAACATAAAATTATTCTATATCTCGGAAACGGTAAGTGCTAGGTAGACATAACCATAATGGAATTGTAGATATTATTATTGGCTTTCAAATGAATCAATCCGATTGCAAATCGCTTAAGTCGTTTCTAAAAAACGAAAATTACATATTCCATCCGCACAAGTCACTTCCAGAATGAACCAACCTAAAAATAATCTATATCTCGGAAACGATAAGAGCTAGGTAGACAAAACCAGTATAGAATTGTAGATATTATTATTGGCTTTCAAACGAATCAATCCGATTGCAAATCGCTTAAGTCGTTTCCGAGAAAAACGAAAATTACATATTCCATCCGCACAAGTCACTTCCAGAATGACCCAACCTAAATATAATCTATATCTCAGAAACGGTAAGTGCTAGGTATACAAAACCAGTATGAAATTGTGGATATTATTATTGGCTTTCAAATGAATCAATCCGATTGCAAATCGGTTAAGTCGTTTCCGAGAAAAACGAAAATTACATATTCTCCGCACAAGTCACTTCCAGAATGACCCAACCTAAATATAATCTATATCTCAGAAACGGTAAGTGCTAGGTATACATAACCAGTATGGAATTGTGGTTATTATTATTGGCTTTCAAATGAATCAATCCGATTGCAAATCGCTTAAGTCGTTTCCGAGAAAAACGAAAATTACATATTCCATCCGCACAAGTCACTTCCAGAATAAAACAACCTAAAAATAATCTATATCTCAGAAACGGTAAGTGCTAGGTATACAAAACCAGTATGGAATTGTGGATACTATTTTTTGCTTTCAAATGAATCAATCCGATTGCAATTGGCTAAGTCGTTTCCGAGAAAAACGAAAATTACATATTCCATCCGCACAAGTCACTTCCAGAATGAACCAACATAAAAATAATCTATATCTCGGAAACTGTAAGTGCTAGGTAGACAAAACCAGTACGGAATTGTAGATATTATAATTGGCTTTCAAATGAATCAATCCGATTGCGAATCGCTTATGTCGTTTCCGAGAAAAACGAAAATTACATATTCCATCCGCACAAGTCACTTCCAGAATGAACCAACATAAAATTATTCTATATCTCGGAAACGGTAAGTGCTAGGTATACATAACCATAATGAAATTGTAGATATTATTATTGGCTTTCAAATGAATCAATCCGATTGCAAATCGCTTAAGTCGTTTCCGTGAAAAACAAAAATTATATATTCCATCCGCACAAGTCACTTCCAGAATGACCCAACCTAAATATAATCTATATCTCGGAAATGGTAAGTGCTAGGTATACATAACCAGTATGGAATTGTGGATATTATTATTGGCTTTCAAATGAATCAATCCGATTGCAAATCGCTTAAGTCGTTTCCGAGAAAAACGAAAATTACATATTCCATCCGCACAAGTCACTTCCAGAATGAAACAACCTAAAAATAATCTATATCTCAGAAACGGTAAGTGCTAGGTATACAAAACCAGTATGGAATTGTGGATATTATTATTGGCTTTCAAATGAATCAATCCGATTGCAAATCGGTTAAGTCGTTTCCGAGAAAAACGAAAATTACATATTCCATCCGCACAAGTCACTTCCAGAATGACCCAACCTAAATATAATCTATATCTCAGAAACGGTAAGTGCTAGGTATACATAACCCGTATGGAATTGTGGATATTATTATTGGCTTTCAAATGAATCAATCCGAATGCAAATCGCTTAAGTCGTTTCCGTGAAAAACGAAAATTACATATTCCATCCGCACAAGTCACTTCCAGAATGACCCAACCTAAATATAATCTATATCTCAGAAACGGTAAGTGCTAGGTATACATAACCAGTATGGAATTGTGGATATTATTATTGGTTTTCAAATGAATCAATCCGATTGCAAATCGCTTTAGTCGTTTCCGAGAAAAACGAAAATTACATATTCCATCCGCACAAGTCACTTCCAGAATGAACCAACATAAAATTATTCTATATCTCGGAAACGGTAAGTGCTAGGTAGACATAACCATAATGGAATTGTGGCTTTCAAATGAATCAATCCGATTGCAAATCGCTTAAGTCGTTTCCGAGAAAAACGAAAATTACATATTCCATCCGCACAAGTCACTTCCAGAATGAACCAACATAAAAATAATGTATATCTCGGAAACTGTGAGTGCTAGGTAGACAAAACCAGTACAGAATTGTAGATATTATTATTGGCTTTCAAATGAATCAATCCGATTGTAAATCGCTTAAGTCGTTTCCAAAAAAACAAAATTACCTATTCCATCCGCACAAGTCACTTCCAGAATGACCCAACCTAAAAATAATCTATATCTCAGAAACGGTAAGTGCTAGGTAGACATAACCAGTATGGAATTGTGGATATTATTATTGGCTTTCAAACGAATCAATCCGATTGAAAATCGGTTAAGTCGTTTCCGAGAAAAACGAAAATTACATATTCCATCCGCACAAGTCACTTCCAGAATGACCCAAACTAAAAATAATCTATATCTCAGAAACGATAAGAGCTAGGTAGACAAAACCAGTATAGAATTGTAGTAATTATTAGTGGCTTTCAAACGAATCAATCCGATTGCAAATCGCTTAAGTCGTTTCCGTGAAAAACGAAAATTACATATTTCATCCGCACAAGTCACTTCCAGAATGAACCAACATAAAAATAATCTATATCTCGGAAACGGTAAGTGCTAGGTAGACATAACCAAAATGGAATTGTAGATATTATTATTGGCTTTCAAATGAATCAATCCGATTGCAAATCGCTTAAGTCGTTTCCGAGAAAAACGAAAATTACATATTCCATCCGCACAAGTCACTTCCAGAATGAACCAACATAAAATTATTCTTTATCTCGGAAACGGTAAGTTCTAGGTAGACATAACCATAATGCAATTGTAGATATTACTATTGGTCCGATTGCAAATCGCTTAAGTCGTTTCCGAGAAAAACGAAAATTATTATTTCATCCGCACAAGTCACTTCCAGAATGAACCAACATAAAAATAATCTATATCTCGGAAACGGTAAGTGCTAGGTAGACATAACCATAATGGAATTGTAGATATTATTATTGGCTTTCAAATGAATCAATCCGATTGCAAATCGCTTAAGTCGTTTCCGAGAAAAACGAAAATTACATATTCCATCCGCACAAGTCACTTCCAGAATGAACCAACATAAAATTATTCTTTATCTCGGAAACGGTAAGTGCTAGGTAAACATAACCATAATGCAATTGTAGATATTACTATTGGCTTTCAAATGAATCAATCCGATTGCAAATGGGTTAAGTCGTTTCCGAGAAAAACGAAAATTACATATTCCATCCGCACAAGTCACTTCCAGAATGAACCAACATAAAAATAATCTATATCTCGAAAACGGTAAGCGCTAGTTATACATAACCATAATGGAATTGTAGATATTACTATTGGCTTTCAAATGAATCAATCCGATTGCAAATCGGTTAAGTCGTTTCCGAGAAAAACCAAAATTACATATTCCATCCGCACAAGTCACTTCCAGAATGAACCAACATAAAAATAATCTATATCTCGAAAACTGTGAGTGCTAGGTAGACATAACCATAATGGAATTGTAGATATTATTATTGGCTTTCAAATGAATCAATCCGATTGCAAATCGCTTAAGTCGTTTCCGAGAAAAACGAAAATTACATATTCCATCCGCAATATGAACCAACATAAAATTATTCTATATCTCGGAAACGGTAAGAGCTGGGTATACATAACCAGTATGGAATTGTGGATATTATTATTGGCTTTCAAACGAATCAATCCGATTGCAAATCGCTTAAGTCGTTTCCGAGAAAAACGAAAATTACATATTCCATCCGCACAAGTCACTTCCAGAATGAACCAACATAAAATTATTCTATATCTCGGAAACGGTAAGCGCTAGTTATACATAACCATAATGGAATTGTAGATATTACTATTGGCTTTCAAACGAATCAAAATTATTCTATATCTCGGAAACGGTAAGAGCTGGGTATACATAACCAGTATGGAATTGTGGATATTATTATTGGCTTTCAAACGAATCAATCCGATTGAAAATCGAACATAAAATTATTCTATATCTCGGAAACGGTAAGTGCTAGGTAGACATAACCATAATGGAATTGTAGATATTATTATTGGCTTTCAAATGAATCAATCCGATTGCAAATCGATTAAGTCGTTTCCGAGAAAAACGAAAATTACATATTCCATCCGCACAAGTCACTTCCAGAATGAACCAACATAAAATTATTCTATATCTCGGAAACGGTAAGAGCTGGGTAAACATAACCAGTATGGAATTGTGGATATTATTATTGGCCTTCAAACGAATCAATCCGATTGAAAATCGGTTAAGTCGTTTCCGAGAAAAACGAAAATTACATATTCCATCCGCACAAGTCACTTCCAGAATGAACCAACATAAAATTATTCTATATCTCGGAAACGGTAAGAGCTGGGTATACATAACCAGTATGGAATTGTGGATATTATTATTGGGTTTCAAACGAATCAATCCGATTGAAAATCGAACATAAAATTATTCTATATCTCGGAAACGGTAAGCGCTAGTTATACATAACCATAATGGAATTGTAGATATTACTATTGGCTTTCAAATGAATCAATCCGATTGCAAATCGGTTAAGTCGTTTCCGAGAAAAACGAAAATTACATATTCCATCCGCACAAGTCACTTCCAGAATGAACCAACATAAAAATAATCTATATCTCGAAAACTGTGAGTGCTAGGTAGACATAACCATAATGGAATTGTAGATATTATTATTGGCTTTCAAATGAATCAATCCGATTGCAAATCGCTTAAGTCGTTTCCGAGAAAAACGGAAATTACATATTCCATCCGCAATATGAACCAACATAAAATTATTCTATATCTCGGAAACGGTAAGAGCTGGGTATACATAACCAGTATGGAATTGTGGATATTATTATTGGCTTTCAAACGAATCAATCCGATTGCAAATCGCTTAAGTCGTTTCCGAGAAAAACGGAAATTACATATTCCATCCGCACAAGTCACTTCCAGAATGAACCAACATAAAATTATTCTATATCTCGGAAACGGTAAGCGCTAGTTATACATAACCATAATGGAATTGTAGATATTACTATTGGCTTTCAAACGAATCAATCCGTTGCAAATCGGTTAAGTCGTTTCCGAGAAAAACGAAAATTACATATTCCATCCGCACAAGACACTTCCAGAATGAACCAACATAAAAATAATGTATATCTCGGAAACTGTGAGTGCTAGGTAGACATAACCATAATGGAATTGTAGATATTATTATTGGCTTTCAAATGAATCAATCCGATTGCAAATCGCTTAAGTCGTTTCCGAGAAAAACGAAAATTACATATTCCATCCGCACAAGTCACTTCCAGAATGAACCAACATAAAATTATTCTATATCTCGGAAACGGTAAGAGCTGGGTATACATAACCAGTATGGAATTGTGGATATTATTATTGGCTTTCAAACGAATCAATCCGATTGAAAATCGGTTAAGTCGTTTCCGAGAAAAACGAAAATTACATATTCCATCCGCACAAGTCACTTCCAGAATGAACCAACCAAAAATTATTCTATATCTCGGAAATGGTAAGTGCTAGGTAGACAAAACCAGTACAGAATTGTAGATATTATTATTGGCTTTCAAATGAATCAATACGATTGTAAATCGCTTAAGTCGTTTTCGAGAAAATCGAAAATTACATATTCCATCCGCACAAGTCACTTCCAGAATGACCCAACCTAAAAATAATCTATATCTCAGAAACGGTAATCTATATCTCAGAAACGGTAATCTATATCTCGAAAACTGTGAGTGCTAGGTAGACATAACCATAATGGAATTGTAGATATTATTATTGGCTTTCAAATGAATCAATCCGATTGCAAATCGCTTAAGTCGTTTCCGAGAAAAACGAAAATTACATATTCCATCCGCAATATGAACCAACATAAAATTATTCTATATCTCGGAAACGGTAAGAGATGGGTACACATAACCAGTATGGAATTGTGGATATTATTATTGGCTTTCAAACGAATCAATCCGATTGAAAATCGCTTAAGTCGTTTCCGAGAAAAACGAAAATTACATATTCCATCCGCACAAGTCACTTCCAGAATGAACCAACATAAAATTATTCTATATCTCGGAAACGGTAAGCGCTAGTTATACATAACCATAATGGAATTGTAGATATTACTATTGGCTTTCAAACGAATCAAAATTATTCTATATCTCGGAAACGGTAAGAGCTGGGTATACATAACCAGTATGGAATTGTGGATATTATTATTGGCTTTCAAACGAATCAATCCGATTGAAAATCGAACATAAAATTATTCTATATCTCGGAAACGGTAAGTGCTAGGTAGACATAACCATAATGGAATTGTAGATATTATTATTGGCTTTCAAATGAATCAATCCGATTGCAAATCGATTAAGTCGTTTCCGAGAAAAACGAAAATTACATATTCCATCCGCACAAGTCACTTCCAGAATGAACCAACATAAAATTATTCTATATCTCGGAAACGGTAAGAGCTGGGTAAACATAACCAGTATGGAATTGTGGATATTATTATTGGCCTTCAAACGAATCAATCCGATTGAAAATCGGTTAAGTCGTTTCCGAGAAAAACGAAAATTACATATTCCATCCGCACAAGTCACTTCCAGAATGAACCAACATAAAATTATTCTATATCTCGGAAACGGTAAGAGCTGGGTATACATAACCAGTATGGAATTGTGGATATTATTATTGGGTTTCAAACGAATCAATCCGATTGAAAATCGAACATAAAATTATTCTATATCTCGGAAACGGTAAGCGCTAGTTATACATAACCATAATGGAATTGTAGATATTACTATTGGCTTTCAAATGAATCAATCCGATTGCAAATCGGTTAAGTCGTTTCCGAGAAAAACGAAAATTACATATTCCATCCGCACAAGTCACTTCCAGAATGAACCAACATAAAAATAATCTATATCTCGAAAACTGTGAGTGCTAGGTAGACATAACCATAATGGAATTGTAGATATTATTATTGGCTTTCAAATGAATCAATCCGATTGCAAATCGCTTAAGTCGTTTCCGAGAAAAACGGAAATTACATATTCCATCCGCAATATGAACCAACATAAAATTATTCTATATCTCGGAAACGGTAAGAGCTGGGTATACATAACCAGTATGGAATTGTGGATATTATTATTGGCTTTCAAACGAATCAATCCGATTGCAAATCGCTTAAGTCGTTTCCGAGAAAAACGGAAATTACATATTCCATCCGCACAAGTCACTTCCAGAATGAACCAACATAAAATTATTCTATATCTCGGAAACGGTAAGCGCTAGTTATACATAACCATAATGGAATTGTAGATATTACTATTGGCTTTCAAACGAATCAATCCGTTGCAAATCGGTTAAGTCGTTTCCGAGAAAAACGAAAATTACATATTCCATCCGCACAAGACACTTCCAGAATGAACCAACATAAAAATAATGTATATCTCGGAAACTGTGAGTGCTAGGTAGACATAACCATAATGGAATTGTAGATATTATTATTGGCTTTCAAATGAATCAATCCGATTGCAAATCGCTTAAGTCGTTTCCGAGAAAAACGAAAATTACATATTCCATCCGCACAAGTCACTTCCAGAATGAACCAACATAAAATTATTCTATATCTCGGAAACGGTAAGAGCTGGGTATACATAACCAGTATGGAATTGTGGATATTATTATTGGCTTTCAAACGAATCAATCCGATTGAAAATCGGTTAAGTCGTTTCCGAGAAAAACGAAAATTACATATTCCATCCGCACAAGTCACTTCCAGAATGAACCAACCAAAAATTATTCTATATCTCGGAAATGGTAAGTGCTAGGTAGACAAAACCAGTACAGAATTGTAGATATTATTATTGGCTTTCAAATGAATCAATACGATTGTAAATCGCTTAAGTCGTTTTCGAGAAAATCGAAAATTACATATTCCATCCGCACAAGTCACTTCCAGAATGACCCAACCTAAAAATAATCTATATCTCGAAAACTGTGAGTGCTAGGTAGACATAACCATAATGGAATTGTAGATATTATTATTGGCTTTCAAATGAATCAATCCGATTGCAAATCGCTTAAGTCGTTTCCGAGAAAAACGAAAATTACATATTCCATCCGCAATATGAACCAACATAAAATTATTCTATATCTCGGAAACGGTAAGAGCTGGGTATACATAACCAGTATGGAATTGTGGATATTATTATTGGCTTTCAAACGAATCAATCCGATTGCAAATCGCTTAAGTCGTTTCCGAGAAAAACGAAAATTACATATTCCATCCGCACAAGTCACTTCCAGAATAAAACAACCTAAAAATAATCTATATCTCAGAAACGGTAAGTGCTAGGTATACAAAACCAGTATGGAATTGTGGATACTATTTTTTGCTTTCAAATGAATCAATCCGATTGCAATTGGCTTAAGTCGTTTCCGAGAAAAACGAAAATTACATATTCCATCCGCACAAGTCACTTCCAGAATGAACCAACATAAAAATAATCTATATCTCGGAAACTGTAAGTGCTAGGTAGACAAAACCAGTACGGAATTGTAGATATTATAATTGGCTTTCAAATGAATCAATCCGATTGCGAATCGCTTATGTCGTTTCCGAGAAAAACGAAAATTACATATTCCATCCGCACAAGTCACTTCCAGAATGAACCAACATAAAAATAATGTATATCTCGGAAACTGTGAGTGCTAGGTAGACAAAACCAGTACAGAATTGTAGATATTATTATTGGCTTTCAAATGAATCAATCCGATTGTAAATCGCTTAAGTCGTTTCCAAAAAAACAAAATTACCTATTCCATCCGCACAAGTCACTTCCAGAATGACCCAACCTAAAAATAATCTATATCTCAGAAACGGTAAGTGCTAGGT
Organism: Stomoxys calcitrans; assembly: GCF_963082655.1. Classification (NCBI taxonomy): domain Eukaryota; kingdom Metazoa; phylum Arthropoda; class Insecta; order Diptera; family Muscidae; genus Stomoxys; species Stomoxys calcitrans. The sequence goes on along the minus strand of NC_081553.1, from coordinate 151,666,725 downwards.
AGACATAACCAGTATGGAATTGTGGATATTATTATTGGCTTTCAAACGAATCAATCCGATTGAAAATCGGTTAAGTCGTTTCCGAGAAAAACGAAAATTACATATTCCATCCGCACAAGTCACTTCCAGAATGACCCAAACTAAAAATAATCTATATCTCAGAAACGATAAGAGCTAGGTAGACAAAACCAGTATAGAATTGTAGTAATTATTAGTGGCTTTCAAACGAATCAATCCGATTGCAAATCGCTTAAGTCGTTTCCGTGAAAAACGAAAATTACATATTTCATCCGCACAAGTCACTTCCAGAATGAACCAACATAAAAATAATCTATATCTCGGAAACGGTAAGTGCTAGGTAGACATAACCAAAATGGAATTGTAGATATTATTATTGGCTTTCAAATGAATCAATCCGATTGCAAATCGCTTAAGTCGTTTCCGAGAAAAACGAAAATTACATATTCCATCCGCACAAGTCACTTCCAGAATGAACCAACATAAAATTATTCTTTATCTCGGAAACGGTAAGTTCTAGGTAGACATAACCATAATGCAATTGTAGATATTACTATTGGTCCGATTGCAAATCGCTTAAGTCGTTTCCGAGAAAAACGAAAATTATTATTTCATCCGCACAAGTCACTTCCAGAATGAACCAACATAAAAATAATCTATATCTCGGAAACGGTAAGTGCTAGGTAGACATAACCATAATGGAATTGTAGATATTATTATTGGCTTTCAAATGAATCAATCCGATTGCAAATCGCTTAAGTCGTTTCCGAGAAAAACGAAAATTACATATTCCATCCGCACAAGTCACTTCCAGAATGAACCAACATAAAATTATTCTTTATCTCGGAAACGGTAAGTGCTAGGTAAACATAACCATAATGCAATTGTAGATATTACTATTGGCTTTCAAATGAATCAATCCGATTGCAAATGGGTTAAGTCGTTTCCGAGAAAAACGAAAATTACATATTCCATCCGCACAAGTCACTTCCAGAATGAACCAACATAAAAATAATCTATATCTCGAAAACGGTAAGCGCTAGTTATACATAACCATAATGGAATTGTAGATATTACTATTGGCTTTCAAATGAATCAATCCGATTGCAAATCGGTTAAGTCGTTTCCGAGAAAAACGAAAATTACATATTCCATCCGCACAAGTCACTTCCAGAATGAACCAACATAAAAATAATCTATATCTCGAAAACTGTGAGTGCTAGGTAGACATAACCATAATGGAATTGTAGATATTATTATTGGCTTTCAAATGAATCAATCCGATTGCAAATCGCTTAAGTCGTTTCCGAGAAAAACGAAAATTACATATTCCATCCGCAATATGAACCAACATAAAATTATTCTATATCTCGGAAACGGTAAGAGCTGGGTATACATAACCAGTATGGAATTGTGGATATTATTATTGGCTTTCAAACGAATCAATCCGATTGCAAATCGCTTAAGTCGTTTCCGAGAAAAACGAAAATTACATATTCCATCCGCACAAGTCACTTCCAGAATGAACCAACATAAAATTATTCTATATCTCGGAAACGGTAAGCGCTAGTTATACATAACCATAATGGAATTGTAGATATTACTATTGGCTTTCAAACGAATCAAAATTATTCTATATCTCGGAAACGGTAAGAGCTGGGTATACATAACCAGTATGGAATTGTGGATATTATTATTGGCTTTCAAACGAATCAATCCGATTGAAAATCGAACATAAAATTATTCTATATCTCGGAAACGGTAAGTGCTAGGTAGACATAACCATAATGGAATTGTAGATATTATTATTGGCTTTCAAATGAATCAATCCGATTGCAAATCGATTAAGTCGTTTCCGAGAAAAACGAAAATTACATATTCCATCCGCACAAGTCACTTCCAGAATGAACCAACATAAAATTATTCTATATCTCGGAAACGGTAAGAGCTGGGTAAACATAACCAGTATGGAATTGTGGATATTATTATTGGCCTTCAAACGAATCAATCCGATTGAAAATCGGTTAAGTCGTTTCCGAGAAAAACGAAAATTACATATTCCATCCGCACAAGTCACTTCCAGAATGAACCAACATAAAATTATTCTATATCTCGGAAACGGTAAGAGCTGGGTATACATAACCAGTATGGAATTGTGGATATTATTATTGGGTTTCAAACGAATCAATCCGATTGAAAATCGAACATAAAATTATTCTATATCTCGGAAACGGTAAGCGCTAGTTATACATAACCATAATGGAATTGTAGATATTACTATTGGCTTTCAAATGAATCAATCCGATTGCAAATCGGTTAAGTCGTTTCCGAGAAAAACGAAAATTACATATTCCATCCGCACAAGTCACTTCCAGAATGAACCAACATAAAAATAATCTATATCTCGAAAACTGTGAGTGCTAGGTAGACATAACCATAATGGAATTGTAGATATTATTATTGGCTTTCAAATGAATCAATCCGATTGCAAATCGCTTAAGTCGTTTCCGAGAAAAACGGAAATTACATATTCCATCCGCAATATGAACCAACATAAAATTATTCTATATCTCGGAAACGGTAAGAGCTGGGTATACATAACCAGTATGGAATTGTGGATATTATTATTGGCTTTCAAACGAATCAATCCGATTGCAAATCGCTTAAGTCGTTTCCGAGAAAAACGGAAATTACATATTCCATCCGCACAAGTCACTTCCAGAATGAACCAACATAAAATTATTCTATATCTCGGAAACGGTAAGCGCTAGTTATACATAACCATAATGGAATTGTAGATATTACTATTGGCTTTCAAACGAATCAATCCGTTGCAAATCGGTTAAGTCGTTTCCGAGAAAAACGAAAATTACATATTCCATCCGCACAAGACACTTCCAGAATGAACCAACATAAAAATAATGTATATCTCGGAAACTGTGAGTGCTAGGTAGACATAACCATAATGGAATTGTAGATATTATTATTGGCTTTCAAATGAATCAATCCGATTGCAAATCGCTTAAGTCGTTTCCGAGAAAAACGAAAATTACATATTCCATCCGCACAAGTCACTTCCAGAATGAACCAACATAAAATTATTCTATATCTCGGAAACGGTAAGAGCTGGGTATACATAACCAGTATGGAATTGTGGATATTATTATTGGCTTTCAAACGAATCAATCCGATTGAAAATCGGTTAAGTCGTTTCCGAGAAAAACGAAAATTACATATTCCATCCGCACAAGTCACTTCCAGAATGAACCAACCAAAAATTATTCTATATCTCGGAAATGGTAAGTGCTAGGTAGACAAAACCAGTACAGAATTGTAGATATTATTATTGGCTTTCAAATGAATCAATACGATTGTAAATCGCTTAAGTCGTTTTCGAGAAAATCGAAAATTACATATTCCATCCGCACAAGTCACTTCCAGAATGACCCAACCTAAAAATAATCTATATCTCAGAAACGGTAATCTATATCTCAGAAACGGTAATCTATATCTCGAAAACTGTGAGTGCTAGGTAGACATAACCATAATGGAATTGTAGATATTATTATTGGCTTTCAAATGAATCAATCCGATTGCAAATCGCTTAAGTCGTTTCCGAGAAAAACGAAAATTACATATTCCATCCGCAATATGAACCAACATAAAATTATTCTATATCTCGGAAACGGTAAGAGCTGGGTACACATAACCAGTATGGAATTGTGGATATTATTATTGGCTTTCAAACGAATCAATCCGATTGAAAATCGCTTAAGTCGTTTCCGAGAAAAACGAAAATTACATATTCCATCCGCACAAGTCACTTCCAGAATAAAACAACCTAAAAATAATCTATATCTCAGAAACGGTAAGTGCTAGGTATACAAAACCAGTATGGAATTGTGGATACTATTTTTTGCTTTCAAATGAATCAATCCGATTGCAATTGGCTTAAGTCGTTTCCGAGAAAAACGAAAATTACATATTCCATCCGCACAAGTCACTTCCAGAATGAACCAACATAAAAATAATCTATATCTCGGAAACTGTAAGTGCTAGGTAGACAAAACCAGTACGGAATTGTAGATATTATAATTGGCTTTCAAATGAATCAATCCGATTGCGAATCGCTTATGTCGTTTCCGAGAAAAACGAAAATTACATATTCCATCCGCACAAGTCACTTCCAGAATGAACCAACATAAAATTATTCTATATCTCGGAAACGGTAAGTGCTAGGTATACATAACCATAATGAAATTGTAGATATTATTATTGGCTTTCAAATGAATCAATCCGATTGCAAATCGCTTAAGTCGTTTCCGAGAAAAACGAAAATTACATATTCCATCCGCACAAGTCACTTCCAGAATGAAACAACCTAAAAATAATCTATATCTCAGAAACGGTAAGTGCTAGGTATACAAAACCAGTATGGAATTGTGGATATTATTATTGGCTTTCAAACGAATCAATCCGATTGCAAATCGCTTAAGTCGTTTCCGAGAAAAACGAAAATTACATATTCCATCCGCACAAGTCACTTCCAGAATGACCCAACCTAAAAATAATCAATACCTCGGAAACGGTAAGTGCTAGGTATACATAACCAGTATGGAATTGTGCATATTATTATTGGCTTTCAAATGAATCAATCCGATTGCAAATCGCTTAAGTCGTTTCCGAGAAAAACGAAAATTACATATTCCATCCGCACAAGTCACTTCCAGAATGAAACAACCTAAAAATAATCTATATCTCAGAAACGGTAAGTGCTAGGTATACAAAACCAGTATGGAATTGTGGATATTATTATTGGCTTTCAAATGAATCAATCCGATTGCAAATCGGTTAAGTCGTTTCCGAGAAAAACGAAAATTACATATTCCATCCGCACAAGTCACTTCCAGAATGACCCAACCTAAATATAATCTATATCTCAGAAACGGTAAGTGCTAGGTATACATAACCCGTATGGAATTGTGGATATTATTATTGGCTTTCAAATGAATGAATCCGATTGCAAATCGCTTAAGTCGTTTCCGTGAAAAACGAAAATTACATATTCCATCCGCACAAGTCACTTCCAGAATGACCCAACCTAAATATAATCTATATCTCAGAAACGGTAAGTGCTAGGTATACATAACCAGTATGGAATTGTGGATATTATTATTGGTTTTCAAATGAATCAATCCGATTGCAAATCGCTTAAGTCGTTTCCGAGAAAAACGAAAATTACATATTCCATCCGCACAAGTCACTTCCAGAATGAACCAACATAAAATTATTCTATATCTCGGAAACGGTAAGTGCTAGGTAGACATAACCATAATGGAATTGTAGATATTATTATTGGCTTTCAAATGAATCAATCCGATTGCAAATCGCTTAAGTCGTTTCTAAAAAACGAAAATTACATATTCCATCCGCACAAGTCACTTCCAGAATGAACCAACCTAAAAATAATCTATATCTCGGAAACGATAAGAGCTAGGTAGACAAAACCAGTATAGAATTGTAGATATTATTATTGGCTTTCAAACGAATCAATCCGATTGCAAATCGCTTAAGTCGTTTCCGAGAAAAACGAAAATTACATATTCCATCCGCACAAGTCACTTCCAGAATGACCCAACCTAAATATAATCTATATCTCAGAAACGGTAAGTGCTAGGTATACAAAACCAGTATGAAATTGTGGATATTATTATTGGCTTTCAAATGAATCAATCCGATTGCAAATCGGTTAAGTCGTTTCCGAGAAAAACGAAAATTACATATTCTCCGCACAAGTCACTTCCAGAATGACTCAACCTAAATATAATCTATATCTCAGAAACGGTAAGTGCTAGGTATACATAACCAGTATGGAATTGTGGATATTATTATTGGCTTTCAAATGAATCAATCCGATTGCAAATCGCTTAAGTCGTTTCCGAGAAAAAGGAAAATTACATATTCCATCCGCACAAGTCACTTCCAGAATAAAACAACCTAAAAATAATCTATATCTCAGAAACGGTAAGTGCTAGGTATACAAAACCAGTATGGAATTGTGGATACTATTTTTTGCTTTCAAATGAATCAATCCGATTGCAATTGGCTAAGTCGTTTCCGAGAAAAACGAAAATTACATATTCCATCCGCACAAGTCACTTCCAGAATGAACCAACATAAAAATAATCTATATCTCGGAAACTGTAAGTGCTAGGTAGACAAAACCAGCACGGAATTGTAGATATTATAATTGGCTTTCAAATGAATCAATCCGATTGCGAATCGCTTATGTCGTTACCGAGAAAAACGAAAATTACATATTCCATCCGCACAAGTCACTTCCAGAATGAACCAACATAAAATTATTCTATATCTCGGAAACGGTAAGTGCTAGGTATACATAACCATAATGAAATTGTAGATATTATTATTGGCTTTCAAATGAATCAATCCGATTGCAAATCGCTTAAGTCGTTTCCGTGAAAAACAAAAATTATATATTCCATCCGCACAAGTCACTTCCAGAATGACCCAACCTAAATATAATCTATATCTCGGAAATGGTAAGTGCTAGGTATACATAACCAGTATGGAATTGTGGATATTATTATTGGCTTTCAAATGAATCAATCCGATTGCAAATCGCTTAAGTCGTTTCCGAGAAAAACGAAAATTACATATTCCATCCGCACAAGTCACTTCCAGAATGAAACAACCTAAAAATAATCTATATCTCAGAAACGGTAAGTGCTAGGTATACAAAACCAGTATGGAATTGTGGATATTATTATTGGCTTTCAAATGAATCAATCCGATTGCAAATCGGTTAAGTCGTTTCCGAGAAAAACGAAAATTACATATTCCATCCGCACAAGTCACTTCCAGAATGACCCAACCTAAATATAATCTATATCTCAGAAACGGTAAGTGCTAGGTATACATAACCCGTATGGAATTGTGGATATTATTATTGGCTTTCAAATGAATCAATCCGATTGCAAATCGCTTAAGTCGTTTCCGTGAAAAACGAAAATTACATATTCCATCCGCACAAGTCACTTCCAGAATGACCCAACCTAAATATAATCTATATCTCAGAAACGGTAAGTGCTAGGTATACATAACCAGTATGGAATTGTGGATATTATTATTGGTTTTCAAATGAATCAATCCGATTGCAAATCGCTTAAGTCGTTTCCGAGAAAAACGAAAATTACATATTCCATCCGCACAAGTCACTTCCAGAATGAACCAACATAAAATTATTCTATATCTCGGAAACGGTAAGTGCTAGGTAGACATAACCATAATGGAATTGTGGCTTTCAAATGAATCAATCCGATTGCAAATCGCTTAAGTCGTTTCCGAGAAAAACGAAAATTACATATTCCATCCGCACAAGTCACTTCCAGAATGAACCAACATAAAAATAATGTATATCTCGGAAACTGTGAGTGCTAGGTAGACAAAACCAGTACAGAATTGTAGATATTATTATTGGCTTTCAAATGAATCAATCCGATTGTAAATCGCTTAAGTCGTTTCCAAAAAAAACAAAATTACCTATTCCATCCGCACAAGTCACTTCCAGAATGACCCAACCTAAAAATAATCTATATCTCAGAAACGGTAAGTGCGAGGTAGACATAACCAGTATGGAATTGTGGATATTATTATTGGCTTTCAAACGAATCAATCCGATTGAAAATCGGTTAAGTCGTTTCCGAGAAAAACGAAAATTACATATTCCATCCGCACAAGTCACTTCCAGAATGACCCAAACTAAAAATAATCTATATCTCAGAAACGATAAGAGCTAGGTAGACAAAACCAGTATAGAATTGTAGTAATTATTAGTGGCTTTCAAACGAATCAATCCGATTGCAAATTCCTTAAGTCGTTTCCGAGAAAAACGAAAATTACATATTCCATCCGCACAAGTCACTTCCAGAATGAACCAACATAAAATTATTCTTTATCTCGGAAACGGTAAGTGCTAGGTAGACATAACCATAATGCAATTGTAGATATTACTATTGGTCCGATTGCAAATCGCTTAAGTCGTTTCCGAGAAAAACGAAAATTATTATTTCATCCGCACAAGTCACTTCCAGAATGAACCAACATAAAAATAATCTATATCTCGGAAACGGTAAGTGCTAGGTAGACATAACCATAATGGAATTGTAGATATTATTATTGGCTTTCAAATGAATCAATCCGATTGCAAATCGCTTAAGTCGTTTCCGAGAAAAACGAAAATTACATATTCCATCCGCACAAGTCACTTCCAGAATGAACCAACATAAAATTATTCTTTATCTCGGAAACGGTAAGTGCTAGGTAAACATAACCATAATGCAATTGTAGATATTACTATTGGCTTTCAAATGAATCAATCCGATTGCAAATGGGTTAAGTCGTTTCCGAGAAAAACGAAAATTACATATTCCATCCGCACAAGTCACTTCCAGAATGAACCAACATAAAAATAATCTATATCTCGAAAACGGTAAGCGCTAGTTATACATAACCATAATGGAATTGTAGATATTACTATTGGCTTTCAAATGAATCAATCCGATTGCAAATCGCTTAAGTCGTTTCCGAGAAAAACGAAAATTACATATTCCATCCGCACAAGTCACTTCCAGAATGAACCAACATAAAAATAATCTATATCTCGAAAACTGTGAGTGCTAGGTAGACATAACCATAATGGAATTGTAGATATTATTATTGGCTTTCAAATGAATCAATCCGATTGCAAATCGCTTAAGTCGTTTCCGAGAAAAACGAAAATTACATATTCCATCCGCAATATGAACCAACATAAAATTATTCTATATCTCGGAAACGGTAAGAGCTGGGTATACATAACCAGTATGGAATTGTGGATATTATTATTGGCTTTCAAACGAATCAATCCGATTGCAAATCGCTTAAGTCGTTTCCGAGAAAAACGAAAATTACATATTCCATCCGCACAAGTCACTTCCAGAATGAACCAACATAAAATTATTCTATATCTCGGAAACGGTAAGCGCTAGTTATACATAACCATAATGGAATTGTAGATATTACTATTGGCTTTCAAACGAATCAAAATTATTCTATATCTCGGAAACGGTAAGAGCTGGGTATACATAACCAGTATGGAATTGTGGATATTATTATTGGCTTTCAAACGAATCAATCCGATTGAAAATCGAACATAAAATTATTCTATATCTCGGAAACGGTAAGTGCTAGGTAGACATAACCATAATGGAATTGTAGATATTATTATTGGCTTTCAAATGAATCAATCCGATTGCAAATCGATTAAGTCGTTTCCGAGAAAAACGAAAATTACATATTCCATCCGCACAAGTCACTTCCAGAATGAACCAACATAAAATTATTCTATATCTCGGAAACGGTAAGAGCTGGGTAAACATAACCAGTATGGAATTGTGGATATTATTATTGGCCTTCAAACGAATCAATCCGATTGAAAATCGGTTAAGTCGTTTCCGAGAAAAACGAAAATTACATATTCCATCCGCACAAGTCACTTCCAGAATGAACCAACATAAAATTATTCTATATCTCGGAAACGGTAAGAGCTGGGTATACATAACCAGTATGGAATTGTGGATATTATTATTGGGTTTCAAACGAATCAATCCGATTGAAAATCGAACATAAAATTATTCTATATCTCGGAAACGGTAAGCGCTAGTTATACATAACCATAATGGAATTGTAGATATTACTATTGGCTTTCAAATGAATCAATCCGATTGCAAATCGGTTAAGTCGTTTCCGAGAAAAACGAAAATTACATATTCCATCCGCACAAGTCACTTCCAGAATGAACCAACATAAAAATAATCTATATCTCGAAAACTGTGAGTGCTAGGTAGACATAACCATAATGGAATTGTAGATATTATTATTGGCTTTCAAATGAATCAATCCGATTGCAAATCGCTTAAGTCGTTTCCGAGAAAAACGGAAATTACATATTCCATCCGCAATATGAACCAACATAAAATTATTCTATATCTCGGAAACGGTAAGAGCTGGGTATACATAACCAGTATGGAATTGTGGATATTATTATTGGCTTTCAAACGAATCAATCCGATTGCAAATCGCTTAAGTCGTTTCCGAGAAAAACGGAAATTACATATTCCATCCGCACAAGTCACTTCCAGAATGAACCAACATAAAATTATTCTATATCTCGGAAACGGTAAGCGCTAGTTATACATAACCATAATGGAATTGTAGATATTACTATTGGCTTTCAAACGAATCAATCCGTTGCAAATCGGTTAAGTCGTTTCCGAGAAAAACGAAAATTACATATTCCATCCGCACAAGACACTTCCAGAATGAACCAACATAAAAATAATGTATATCTCGGAAACTGTGAGTGCTAGGTAGACATAACCATAATGGAATTGTAGATATTATTATTGGCTTTCAAATGAATCAATCCGATTGCAAATCGCTTAAGTCGTTTCCGAGAAAAACGAAAATTACATATTCCATCCGCACAAGTCACTTCCAGAATGAACCAACATAAAATTATTCTATATCTCGGAAACGGTAAGAGCTGGGTATACATAACCAGTATGGAATTGTGGATATTATTATTGGCTTTCAAACGAATCAATCCGATTGAAAATCGGTTAAGTCGTTTCCGAGAAAAACGAAAATTACATATTCCATCCGCACAAGTCACTTCCAGAATGAACCAACCAAAAATTATTCTATATCTCGGAAATGGTAAGTGCTAGGTAGACAAAACCAGTACAGAATTGTAGATATTATTATTGGCTTTCAAATGAATCAATCCGATTGTAAATCGCTTAAGTCGTTTTCGAGAAAATCGAAAATTACATATTCCATCCGCACAAGTCACTTCCAGAATGACCCAACCTAAAAATAATCTATATCTCAGAAACGGTAATCTATATCTCAGAAACGGTAATCTATATCTCGAAAACTGTGAGTGCTAGGTAGACATAACCATAATGGAATTGTAGATATTATTATTGGCTTTCAAATGAATCAATCCGATTGCAAATCGCTTAAGTCGTTTCCGAGAAAAACGAAAATTACATATTCCATCCGCAATATGAACCAACATAAAATTATTCTATATCTCGGAAACGGTAAGAGCTGGGTACACATAACCAGTATGGAATTGTGGATATTATTATTGGCTTTCAAACGAATCAATCCGATTGAAAATCGTTTAAGTCGTTTCCGAGATAAACGAAAATTACATATTCCATCCGCACAAGTCACTTCCAGAATGAACCAACATAAAATTATTCTATATCTCGGAAACGGTAAGCGCTAGTTATACATAACCATAATGGAATTGTAGATATTACTATTGGCTTTCAAACGAATCAATCCGTTGCAAATCAGTTAAGTCGTTTCCGAGAAAAACGAAAATTACATATTCCATCCGCACAAGACACTTCCAGAATGAACCAACATAAAAATAATGTATATCTCGGAAACTGTGAGTGCTAGGTAGACATAACCATAATGGAATTGTAGATATTATTATTGGCTTTCAAATGAATCAATCCGATTGCAAATCGCTTAAGTCGTTTCCGAGAAAAACGAAAATTACATATTCCATCCGCACAAGTCACTTCCAGAATGAACCAACCAAAAATTATTCTATATATCGGAAATGGTAAGTGCTAGGTAGACAAAACCAGTACAGAATTGTAGATATTATTATTGGCTTTCAAATGAATCAATCCGATTGTAAATCGCTTAAGTCGTTTCCAAAAAAAACAAAATTACCTATTCCATCCGCACAAGTCACTTCCAGAATGACCCAACCTAAAAATAATCTATATCTCAGAAACGGTAAGTGCTAGGTAGACATAACCAGTATGGAATTGTGGATATTATTATTGGCTTTCAAACGAATCAATCCGATTGAAAATCGGTTAAGTCGTTTCCGAGAAAAACGAAAATTACATATTCCATCCGCACAAGTCACTTCCAGAATGACCCAAACTAAAAATAATCTATATCTCAGAAACGATAAGAGCTAGGTAGACAAAACCAGTATAGAATTGTAGTAATTATTAGTGGCTTTCAAACGAATCAATCCGATTGCAAATCGCTTAAGTCGTTTCCGTGAAAAACGAAAATTATTATTTCATCCGCACAAGTCACTTCCAGAATGAACCAACATAAAAATAATCTATATCTCGGAAACGGTAAGTGCTAGGTAGACATAACCATAATGGAATTGTAGATATTATTATTGGCTTTCAAATGAATCAATCCGATTGCAAATCGCTTAAGTCGTTTCCGAGAAAAACGAAAATTACATATTCCATCCGCACAAGTCACTTCCAGAATGAACCAACATAAAATTATTCTTTATCTCGGAAACGGTAAGCGCTAGTTATACATAACCATAATGGAATTGTAGATATTACTATTGGCTTTCAAACGAATCAATCCGTTGCAAATCGGTTAAGTCGTTTCCGAGAAAAACGAAAATTACATATTCCATCCGCACAAGACACTTCCAGAATGAACCAACATAAAAATAATGTATATCTCGGAAACTGTGAGTGCTAGGTAGACATAACCATAATGGAATTGTAGATATTATTATTGGCTTTCAAATGAATCAATCCGATTGCAAATCGCTTAAGTCGTTTCCGAGAAAAACGAAAATTACATATTCCATCCGCACAAGTCACTTCCAGAATGAACCAACATAAAATTATTCTATATCTCGGAAACGGTAAGAGCTGGGTATACATAACCAGTATGGAATTGTGGATATTATTATTGGCTTTCAAACGAATCAATCCGATTGAAAATCGGTTAAGTCGTTTCCGAGAAAAACGAAAATTACATATTCCATCCGCACAAGTCACTTCCAGAATGAACCAACCAAAAATTATTCTATATCTCGGAAATGGTAAGTGCTAGGTAGACAAAACCAGTACAGAATTGTAGATATTATTATTGGCTTTCAAATGAATCAATCCGATTGTAAATCGCTTAAGTCGTTTTCGAGAAAATCGAAAATTACATATTCCATCCGCACAAGTCACTTCCAGAATGACCCAACCTAAAAATAATCTATATCTCAGAAACGGTAATCTATATCTCAGAAACGGTAATCTATATCTCGAAAACTGTGAGTGCTAGGTAGACATAACCATAATGGAATTGTAGATATTATTATTGGCTTTCAAATGAATCAATCCGATTGCAAATCGCTTAAGTCGTTTCCGAGAAAAACGAAAATTACATATTCCATCCGCAATATGAACCAACATAAAATTATTCTATATCTCGGAAACGGTAAGAGCTGGGTACACATAACCAGTATGGAATTGTGGATATTATTATTGGCTTTCAAACGAATCAATCCGATTGAAAATCGGTTAAGTCGTTTCCGAGATAAACGAAAATTACATATTCCATCCGCACAAGTCACTTCCAGAATGAACCAACATAAAATTATTCTATATCTCGGAAACGGTAAGCGCTAGTTATACATAACCATAATGGAATTGTAGATATTACTATTGGCTTTCAAACGAATCAATCCGTTGCAAATCAGTTAAGTCGTTTCCGAGAAAAACGAAAATTACATATTCCATCCGCACAAGACACTTCCAGAATGAACCAACATAAAAATAATGTATATCTCGGAAACTGTGAGTGCTAGGTAGACATAACCATAATGGAATTGTAGATATTATTATTGGCTTTCAAATGAATCAATCCGATTGCAAATCGCTTAAGTCGTTTCCGAGAAAAACGAAAATTACATATTCCATCCGCACAAGTCACTTCCAGAATGAACCAACCAAAAATTATTCTATATATCGGAAATGGTAAGTGCTAGGTAGACAAAACCAGTACAGAATTGTAGATATTATTTCAAATGAATCAATCCGATTGTAAATCGCTTAAGTCGTTTCCAAAAAAAACAAAATTACCTATTCCATCCGCACAAGTCACTTCCAGAATGACCCAACCTAAAAATAATCTATATCTCAGAAACGGTAAGTGCTAGGTAGACATAACCAGTATGGAATTGTGGATATTATTATTGGCTTTCAAACGAATCAATCCGATTGAAAATCGGTTAAGTCGTTTCCGAGAAAAACGAAAATTACATATTCCATCCGCACAAGTCACTTCCAGAATGACCCAAACTAAAAATAATCTATATCTCAGAAACGATAAGAGCTAGGTAGACAAAACCAGTATAGAATTGTAGTAATTATTAGTGGCTTTCAAACGAATCAATCCGATTGCAAATCGCTTAAGTCGTTTCCGTGAAAAACGAAAATTATTATTTCATCCGCACAAGTCACTTCCAGAATGAACCAACATAAAAATAATCTATATCTCGGAAACGGTAAGTGCTAGGTAGACATAACCATAATGGAATTGTAGATATTATTATTGGCTTTCAAATGAATCAATCCGATTGCAAATCGCTTAAGTCGTTTCCGAGAAAAACGAAAATTACATATTCCATCCGCACAAGTCACTTCCAGAATGAACCAACATAAAATTATTCTATATCTCGGAAACTGTGAGTGCTAGGTAGACAAAACCAGTATAGAATTGTAGATATTATTATTGGCTTTCAAATGAATCAATCCGATTGCAAATGGGTTAAGTCGTTTCCGAGAAAAACGAAAATTACATATTCCATCCGCACAAGTCACTTCCAGAATGAACCAACATAAAAATAATCTATATCTCGAAAACTGTGAGTGCTAGGTAGACATAACCATAATGGAATTGTAGATATTATTATTGGCTTTCAAATGAATCAATACGATTGCGAATCGGTTACGTTGTTTACGAGAAACACGAAAATTACATATTCCATCCGCACAAGTCACTTCCAGAATGACCCAAACTAAAAATAATCTATATCTCAGAAACGATTAGAGCTAGGTAGACAAAACCAGTATAGAATTGTAGTAATTATTAGTGGCTTTCAAACGAATCAATCCGATTGCAAATCGCTTAAGTCGTTTCCGAGAAAAACGAAAATTATTATTTCATCCGCACAAGTCACTTCCAGAATGAACCAACATAAAAATAATCTATATCTCGGAAACGGTAAGTGCTAGGTAGACATAACCAGTATGGAATTGTGGATATTATTATTGGCTTTCAAACGAATCAATCCGATTGAAAATCGGTTAAGTCGTTTCCGAGAAAAACGAAAATTACATATTCCATCCGCACAAGTCACTTCCAGAATGACCCAAACTAAAAATAATCTATATCTCAGAAACGATAAGAGCTAGGTAGACAAAACCAGTATAGAATTGTAGTAATTATTAGTGGCTTTCAAACGAATCAATCCGATTGCAAATCGCTTAAGTCGTTTCCGAGAAAAACGAAAATTATTATTTCATCCGCACAAGTCACTTCCAGAATGAACCAACATAAAAATAATCTATATCTCGGAAACTGTGAATGCTAGGTAGACAAAACCAGTACGGAATTGTAGATATTATTATTGGCTTTCAAATGAGTCAATCCGATTGCAAATCGCTTAAGTCGTTTCCGAGAAAACCGAAAATTACATATTCCATCCGCACAAGTCACTTCCAGAATGAACCAACATAAAAATAATGTATATCTCGGAAACTGTGAGTGCTAGGTAGACATAACCATAATGGAATTGTAGATATTATTATTGGCTTTCAAATGAATCAATCCGATTGCAAATCGCTTAAGTCGTTTCCGAGAAAAACGAAAATTACATATTCCATCCGCACAAGTCACTTCCAGAATGAACCAACATAAAATTATTCTATATCTCGGAAACGGTAAGCGCTAGTTATACATAACCATAATGGAATTTTAGATACTACTATTGGCTTTCAAACGAATCAATCCGTTGCAAATCGGTTAAGTCGTTTCCGAGAAAAACGAAAATTACATATTCCATCCGCACAAGACACTTCCAGAATGAACCAACATAAAAATAATGTATATCTCGGAAACTGTGAGTGCTAGGTAGACATAACCATAATGGAATTGTAGATAAAATAAAATTATTCTATATCTCGGAAACGGTAAGAGCTGGGTATACATAACCAGTATGGAATTGTGGATATTATTATTGGCTTTCAAACGAATCAATCCGATTGAAAATCGGTTGAGTCGTTTCCGAGAAAAACGAAAATTACATATTCCATCCGCACAAGTCACTACCAGAATGAACCAACATAAAAATAATCTATATCTCGGAAACTGTGAGTGCTAGGTAGACCAAACCAGTACGGAATTGTAGATATTGTTATTGGCTTTCAAATCAATCAATCCGATTGCAAATCGCTTAAGTCGTTTTCGAGAAAATCGAAAATTACATATTCCATCCGCACAAGTCACTTCCAGAATGAACCAACCAAAAATAATCTATATCTCGGAAACTGTGAGTGCTAGGTAGACCAAACCAGTACGGAATTGTAGATATTGTTATTGGCTTTCAAATCAATCAATCCGATTGCAAATCGCTTAAGTCGTTTTCGAGAAAATCGAAAATTACATATTCCATCCGCACAAGTCACTTCCAGAATGAACCAACCAAAAATTATTCTATATCTCGGAAATGGTAAGTGCTAGGTAGACAAAACCAGTACAGAATTGTAGATATTATTATTGGCTTTCAAATGAATCAATCCGATTGTAAATCGCTTAAGTCGTTTTCGAGAAAATCGAAAATTACATATTCCATCCGCACAAGTCACTTCCAGAATGACCCAACCTAAAAATAATCTATATCTCAGAAACGGTAATCTATATCTCAGAAACGGTAATCTATATCTCGAAAACTGTGAGTGCTAGGTAGACATAACCATAATGGAATTGTAGATATTATTATTGGCTTTCAAATGAATCAATCCGATTGCAAATCGCTTAAGTCGTTTCCGAGAAAAACGAAAATTACATATTCCATCCGCAATATGAACCAACATAAAATTATTCTATATCTCGGAAACGGTAAGAGCTGGGTACACATAACCAGTATGGAATTGTGGATATTATTATTGGCTTTCAAACGAATCAATCCGATTGAAAATCGGTTAAGTCGTTTCCGAGAAAAACGAAAATTACATATTCCATCCGCACAAGTCACTTCCAGAATGAACCAACATAAAATTATTCTATATCTCGGAAACGGTAAGCGCTAGTTATACATAACCATAATGGAATTGTAGATATTACTATTGGCTTTCAAACGAATCAATCCGTTGCAAATCAGTTAAGTCGTTTCCGAGAAAAACGAAAATTACATATTCCATCCGCACAAGACACTTCCAGAATGAACCAACATAAAAATAATGTATATCTCGGAAACTGTGAGTGCTAGGTAGACATAACCATAATGGAATTGTAGATATTATTATTGGCTTTCAAATGAATCAATCCGATTGCAAATCGCTTAAGTCGTTTCCGAGAAAAAAGAAAATTACATATTCCATCCGCACAAGTCACTTCCAGAATGAACCAACCAAAAATTATTCTATATATCGGAAATGGTAAGTGCTAGGTAGACAAAACCAGTACAGAATTGTAGATATTATTATTGGCTTTCAAATGAATCAATCCGATTGTAAATCGCTTAAGTCGTTTCCAAAAAAAACAAAATTACCTATTCCATCCGCACAAGTCACTTCCAGAATGACCCAACCTAAAAATAATCTATATCTCAGAAACGGTAAGTGCTAGGTAGACATAACCAGTATGGAATTGTGGATATTATTATTGGCTTTCAAACGAATCAATCCGATTGAAAATCGGTTAAGTCGTTTCCGAGAAAAACGAAAATTACATATTCCATCCGCACAAGTCACTTCCAGAATGACCCAAACTAAAAATAATCTATATCTCAGAAACGATAAGAGCTAGGTAGACAAAACCAGTATAGAATTGTAGTAATTATTAGTGGCTTTCAAACGAATCAATCCGATTGCAAATCGCTTAAGTCGTTTCCGAGAAAAACGAAAATTATTATTTCATCCGCACAAGTCACTTCCAGAATGAACCAACATAAAAATAATCTATATCTCGGAAACGGTAAGTGCTAGGTAGACATAACCATAATGGAATTGTAGATATTATTATTGGCTTTCAAATGAATCAATCCGATTGCAAATGGGTTAAGTCGTTTCCGAGAAAAACGAAAATTACATATTCCATCCGCACAAGTCACTTCCAGAATGAACCAACATAAAATTATTCTATATCTCGGAAACGGTAAGAGCTGGGTACACATAACCAGTATGGAATTGTGGATATTATTATTGGCTTTCAAACGAATCAATCTGATTGAAAATCGGTTAAGTCGTTTCCGAGAAAAACGAAAATTATTATTTCATCCGCACAAGTCACTTCCAGAATGAACCAACATAAAAATAATGTATATCTCGGAAACTGTGAGTGCTAGGTAGACATAACCATAATGGAATTGTAGATATTATTATTGGCTTTCAAATGAATCAATCCGATTGCAAATCGCTTAAGTCGTTTCCGAGAAAAACGAAAATTACATATTCCATCCGCACAAGTCACTTCCAGAATGAACCAACATAAAATTATTCTATATCTCGGAAACGGTAAGAGCTGGGTATACATAACCAGTATGGAATTGTGGATATTATTATTGGCTTTCAAACGAATCAATCCGATTGAAAATCTAACATAAAATTATTCTATATCTCGGAAACGGTAAGTGCTAGGTAGACATAACCATAATGGAATTGTAGATATTATTATTGGCTTTCAAATGAATCAATCCGATTGCAAATCGATTAAGTCGTTTCCGAGAAAAACGAAAATTACATATTCCATCCGCACAAGTCACTTCCAGAATGAACCAACATAAAATTATTCTATATCTCGGAAACGGTAAGAGCTGGGTAAACATAACCAGTATGGAATTGTGGATATTATTATTGGCTTTCAAACGAATCAATCCGATTGAAAATCGGTTAAGTCGTTACCGAGAAAAACGAAAATTACATATTCCATCCGCACAAGTCACTTCCAGAATGAACCAACATAAAATTATTCTATATCTCGGAAACGGTAAGAGCTGGGTAAACATAACCAGTATGGAATTGTGGATATTATTATTGGCTTTCAAACGAAACAATCCGATTGAAAATCGGTTAAGTCGTTACCGAGAAAAACGAAAATTACATATTCCATCCGCACAAGTCACTTCCAGAATGAACCAACATAAAATTATTCTATATCTCGGAAACGGTAAGAGCTGGGTATACATAACCAGTATGGAATTGTGGATATTATTATTGACTTTCAAACGAATCAATCCGATTGAAAATCGAACATAAAATTATTCTATATCTCGGAAACGGTAAGCGCTAGTTATACATAACCATAATGGAATTGTAGATATTACTATTGGCTTTCAAATGAATCAATCCGATTGCAAATCGGTTAAGTCGTTTCCGAGAAAAACGAAAATTACATATTCCATCCGCACAAGTCACTTCCAGAATGAACCAACATAAAAATAATCTATATCTCGAAAACTGTGAGTGCTAGGTAGACATAACCATAATGGAATTGTAGATATTATTATTGGCTTTCAAATGAATCAATCCGATTGCAAATCGCTTAAGTCGTTTCCGAGAAAAACGAAAATTACATATTCCATCCGCAATATGAACCAACATAAAATTATTCTATATCTCGGAAACGGTAAGAGCTGGGTACACATAACCAGTATGGAATTGTGGATATTATTATTGGCTTTCAAACGAATCAATCCGATTGCAAATCGCTTAAGTCGTTTCCGAGAAAAACGAAAATTACATATTCCATCCGCACAAGTCACTTCCAGAATGAACCAACATAAAATTATTCTATATCTCGGAAACGGTAAGCGCTAGTTATACATAACCATAATGGAATTGTAGATATTACTATTGGCTTTCAAATGAATCAATCCGATTGCAAATCGGTTAAGTCGTTTCCGAGAAAAACGAAAATTACATATTCCATCCGCACAAGTCATTTCCAGAATGAACCAACATAAAAATAATGTATATCTCGGAAACTGTGAGTGCTAGGTAGACATAACCATAATGGAATTGTAGATATTATTATTGGCTTTCAAATGAATCAATCCGATTGCAAATCGCTTAAGTCGTTTCCGAGAAAAACGAAAATTACATATTCCATCCGCACAAGTCACTCACAGAATGAACCAACATAAAATTATTCTATATCTCGGAAACGGTAAGAGCTGGGTATACATAACCAGTATGGAATTGTGGATATTATTATTGGCTTTCAAACGAATCAATCCGATTGAAAATCGGTTAAGTCGTTTCCGAGAAAAACGAAAATTACATATTCCATCCGCTCAAGTCACTACCAGAATGAACCAACATAAAAATAATCTATATCTCGGAAACTGTGAGTGCTAGGTAGACCAAACCAGTACGGAATTGTAGATATTGTTATTGGCTTTCAAATCAATCAATCCGATTGCAAATCGCTTAAGTCGTTTTCGAGAAAATCGAAAATTACATATTCCATCCGCACAAGTCACTTCCAGAATGAACCAACCAAAAATTATTCTATATCTCGGAAATGGTAAGTGCTAGGTAGACAAAACCAGTACAGAATTGTAGATATTATTATTGGCTTTCAAATGAATCAATCCGATTGTAAATCGCTTAAGTCGTTTTCGAGAAAATCGAAAATTACATATTCCATCCGCACAAGTCACTTCCAGAATGACCCAACCTAAAAATAATCTATATCTCAGAAACGGTAAGTGCTAGGTAGACATAACCAGTATGGAATAGTGGATATTATTATTGGCTTTCAAACGAATCAATCCGATTGAAAATCGGTTAAGTAGTTTCCGAGAAAAACGAAAATTACATATTCCATCCGCACAAGTCACTTCCAGAATGAACCAACATAAAAATAATCTATATCTCGGAAACTGTGAATGCTAGGTAGACAAAACCAGTACGGAATTGTAGATATTATTATTGGCTTTCAAATGAGTCAATCCGATTGAAAATCGCTTAAGTCGTTTCCGAGAAAACCGAAAATTACATATTCCATCCGCACAAGTCACTTCCAGAATGAACCAACATAAAAATAATGTATATCTCGGAAACTGTGAGTGCTAGGTAGACATAACCATAATGGAATTGTAGATATTATTATTGGCTTTCAAATGAATCAATCCGATTGCAAATCGCTTAAGTCGTTTCCGAGAAAAACGAAAATTACATATTCCATCCGCACAAGTCACTTCCAGAATGAACCAACATAAAATTATTCTATATCTCGGAAACGGTAAGAGCTGGGTATACATAACCAGTATGGAATTGTGGATATTATTATTGGCTTTCAAACGAATCAATCCGATTGAAAATCGGTTAAGTCGTTTCCGAGAAAAACGAAAATTACATATTCCATCCGCACAAGTCACTTTCAGAATGACCCAACCTAAATATAATCTATATCTCAGAAACGGTAAGTGCTAGGTATACATGACCAGTATGGAATTGTAGATATTATTATTGGCTTTCAAATGAATCAATCCGATTGCAAATCGCTTAAGTCGTTTCCGAGAAAAACGAAAATTACATATTCCATCCGCACAAGTCACTTCCAGAATGACCCAACCTAAATATAATCTATATCTCAGAAACGGTAAGTGCTAGGTATACATGACCAGTATGGAATTTAGATATTATTATTGGCTTTCAAATGAATCAATCCGATTGCAAATCGCTTAAGTCGTTTCCGAGAAAAACGAAAATTACATATTCCATCCGCACAAGTCACTTCCAGAATGACCCAACCTAAATATAATCTATATCTCAGAAACGGTAAGTGCTAGGTATACATAACCAGTATGGAATTTAGATATTATTATTGGCTTTCAAATGAATCAATCCGATTGCAAATCGCTTAAGTCGTTTCCGAGAAAAACGAAAATTACATATTCCATCCGCACAAGTCACTTCCAGAATGAAACAACCTAAAAATAATCTATATCTCAGAAACGGTAAGTGCTAGGTATACAAAACCAGTATGGAATTGTGGATATTATTATTGGCTTTCAAATGAATCAATCCGATTGCAAATCGGTTAAGTCGTTTCCGAGAAAAACGAAAATTACATATTCCATCCCCACAAGTCACTTCCAGAATGACCCAACCTAAATATAATCTATATCTCAGAAACGGTAAGTGCTAGGTATACATAACCAGTATGGAATTGTGGATATTATTATTGGCTTTCCAATGAATCAATCCGATTGCAAATCGCTTAAGTCGTTTCCGTGAAAAACGAAAATTACATATTCCATCCGCACAAGTCACTTCCAGAATGAAACAACCTAAAAATAATCTATATCTCAGAAACGGTAAGTGCTAGGTATACAAAACCAGTATGGAATTGTGGATATTATTATTGGCTTTCAAATGAATCAATCCGATTGCAAATCGGTTAAGTCGTTTCCGAGAAAAACGAAAATTACATATTCCATCCGCACAAGTAACTTCCAGAATGAACCAACATAAAAATAATCTATTCTATATCTCGGAAACGGTAAGAGCTAGGTATACATGACCAGTATGGAATTTAGATATTATTATTGGCTTTCAAATGAATCAATCCGATTGCAAATCGCTTAAGTCATTTCCGAGAAAAACGAAAATTACATATTCCAACCGCACAAGTCACGTCCAGAATGAACCAACATAAAATTATTCTATATCTCGGAAACGGTAAGAGCTGGGTATACATAACCAGTATGGAATTGTGGATATTATTATTGGCTTTCAAACGAATCAATCCGATTGAAAATCGGTTAAGTCGTTTTCGAGAAAAACGAAAATTACATATTCCA
Organism: Stomoxys calcitrans; assembly: GCF_963082655.1. Lineage (NCBI taxonomy): Eukaryota > Metazoa > Arthropoda > Insecta > Diptera > Muscidae > Stomoxys > Stomoxys calcitrans. Next base: position 151,643,759 of record NC_081553.1, on the reverse strand, counting down.
TCCGCACAAGTCACTTCCAGAATGAACCAACATAAAATTATTCTATATCTCGGAAACAGTAAGTGCTAGGTAGACATAACCATAATCGAATTGTAGATATTATTATTGGCTTTCAAATGAGTCAATCCGATTGCAAATCGTTTAAGTCGTTTCCAAGAAAAACGAATATTACATATTCCATCCGCACAAGTCACTTCCAGAATGACCCAACCTAAAAATAATCTATACCTCGGAAACGGTAAGAGCTAGGTAGACAAAACCAGTATAGAATTGTAGATATTATTATTGGCTTTCAAACGAATCAATCCGATTGCAAATCGCTTAAGTCATTTCCGAGAAAAACGAAAATTACATATTCCATCCGCACAAGTCACGTCCAGAATGAACCAACATAAAATTATTCTATATCTCGGAAACGGTAAGAGCTAGGTATACATGACCAGTATGGAATTTAGATATTATTATTGGCTTTCAAATGAATCAATCCGATTGCAAATCGGTTAAGTCGTTTTCGAGAAAAACGAAAATTACATATTCCATCCGCACAAGTCACTTCCAGAATGAACCAACATAAAAATAATCTATATCTCGGAAACTGTGAGTGCTAGGTAGACAAAACCAGTACAGAATTGTAGATATTATTATTGGCTTTCAAATGAATCAATCCGATTGCAAATCGCTTATGTCGTTTCCGAGAAAAACGAAAATTACATATTCCATCCGCACAAGTCACTTCCAGAATGAAACAACCTAAAAATAATCTATATCTCAGAAACGGTAAGTGCTAGGTATACAAAACCAGTATGGAATTGTGGATATTATTATTGGCTTTCAAATGAATCAATCCGATTGCAAATCGGTTAAGTCGTTTCCGAGAAAAACGAAAATTACATATTCCATCCGCACAAGTAACTTCCAGAATGAACCAACATAAAAATAATCTATTCTATATCTCGGAAACGGTAAGAGCTGGGTATACATAACCAGTATGGAATTGTGGATATTATTATTGGCTTTCAAACGAATCAATCCGATTGCAAATCGCTTAAGTCGTTTTCGAGAAAAACGAAAATTACATATTCCATCCGCACAAGTCACTTCCAGAATGAACCAACATAAAATTATTCTATATCTCGGAAACAGTAAGTGCTAGGTAGACATAACCATAATGGAATTGTAGATATTATTATTGGCTTTCAAATGAGTCAATCCGATTGCAAATCGTTTAAGTCGTTTCCAAGAAAAACGAATATTACATATTCCATCCACACAAGTCACTTCCAGAATGACCCAACCTAAAAATAATCTATACCTCGGAAACGGTAAGAGCTAGGTAGACAAAACCAGTATAGAATTGTAGATATTATTATTGGCTTTCAAACGAATCAATCCGATTGAAAATCGGTTAAGTCGTTTCCGAGAAAAACGAAAATTACATATTTCATCCGCACAAGTCACTTCCAGAATGAACCAACATAAAAATAATCTATATCTCGGAAACTGTGAGTGCTAGGTAGACAAAACCAGTACAGAATTGTAGATATTATTATTGGCTTTCAAACGAATCAATCCGATTGAAAATCGGTTAAGTCGTTTCCGAGAAAAACGAAAATTACATATTCCATCCGCACAAGTCACTTTCAGAATGACCCAACCTAAATATAATCTATATCTCAGAAACGGTAAGTGCTAGGTATACATGACCAGTATGGAATTGTAGATATTATTATTGGCTTTCAATTGAATCAATCCGATTGCAAATCGCTTAAGTCGTTTCCGAGAAAAACGAAAATTACATATTCCATCCGCACAAGTCACTTCCAGAATGACCCAACCTAAATATAATCTATATCTCAGAAACGGTAAGTGCTAGGTATACATGACCAGTATGGAATTTAGATATTATTATTGGCTTTCAAATGAATCAATCCGATTGCAAATCGCTTAAGTCGTTTCCGAGAAAAACGAAAATTACATATTCCATCCGCACAAGTCACTTCCAGAATGACCCAACCTAAATATAATCTATATCTCAGAAACGGTAAGTGCTAGGTATACATAACCAGTATGGAATTTAGATATTATTATTGGCTTTCAAATGAATCAATCCGATTGCAAATCGCTTAAGTCGTTTCCGAGAAAAACGAAAATTACATATTCCATCCGCACAAGTCACTTCCAGAATGAAACAACCTAAAAATAATCTATATCTCAGAAACGGTAAGTGCTAGGTATACAAAACCAGTATGGAATTGTGGATATTATTATTGGCTTTCAAATGAATCAATCCGATTGCAAATCGGTTAAGTCGTTTCCGAGAAAAACGAAAATTACATATTCCATCCGCACAAGTCACTTCCAGAATGACCCAACCTAAATATAATCTATATCTCAGAAACGGTAAGTGCTAGGTATACATAACCAGTATGGAATTGTGGATATTATTATTGGCTTTCAAATGAATCAATCCGATTGCAAATCGCTTAAGTCGTTTCCGTGAAAAACGAAAATTACATATTCCATCCGCACAAGTCACTTCCAGAATGAAACAACCTAAAAATAATCTATATCTCAGAAACGGTAAGTGCTAGGTATACAAAACCAGTATGGAATTGTGGATATTATTATTGGCTTTCAAATGAATCAATCCGATTGCAAATCGGTTAAGTCGTTTCCGAGAAAAACGAAAATTACATATTCCATCCGCACAAGTAACTTCCAGAATGAACCAACATAAAAATAATCTATTCTATATCTCGGAAACGGTAAGAGCTAGGTATACATGACCAGTATGGAATTTAGATATTATTATTGGCTTTCAAATGAATCAATCCGATTGCAAATCGCTTAAGTCATTTCCGAGAAAAACGAAAATTACATATTCCAACCGCACAAGTCACGTCCAGAATGAACCAACATAAAATTATTCTATATCTCGGAAACGGTAAGAGCTGGGTATACATAACCAGTATGGAATTGTGGATATTATTATTGGCTTTCAAACGAATCAATCCGATTGAAAATCGATTAAGTCGTTTTCGAGAAAAACGAAAATTAGATATTCCATCCGCACAAGTCACTTCCAGAATGAACCAACATAAAATTATTCTATATCTCGGAAACAGTAAGTGCTAGGTAGACATAACCATAATCGAATTGTAGATATTATTATTGGCTTTCAAATGAGTCAATCCGATTGCAAATCGTTTAAGTCGTTTCCAAGAAAAACGAATATTACATATTCCATCCGCACAAGTCACTTCCAGAATGACCCAACCTAAAAATAATCTATACCTCGGAAACGGTAAGAGCTAGGTAGACAAAACCAGTATAGAATTGTAGATATTATTATTGGCTTTCAAACGAATCAATCCGATTGCAAATCGCTTAAGTCATTTCCGAGAAAAACGAAAATTACATATTCCATCCGCACAAGTCACGTCCAGAATGAACCAACATAAAATTATTCTATATCTCGGAAACGGTAAGAGCTAGGTATACATGACCAGTATGGAATTTAGATATTATTATTGGCTTTCAAATGAATCAATCCGATTGCAAATCGGTTAAGTCGTTTTCGAGAAAAACGAAAATTACATATTCCATCCGCACAAGTCACTTCCAGAATGAACCAACATAAAAATAATCTATATCTCGGAAACTGTGAGTGCTAGGTAGACAAAACCAGTACAGAATTGTAGATATTATTATTGGCTTTCAAATGAATCAATCCGATTGCAAATCGCTTATGTCGTTTCCGAGAAAAACGAAAATTACATATTCCATCCGCACAAGTCACTTCCAGAATGAAACAACCTAAAAATAATCTATATCTCAGAAACGGTAAGTGCTAGGTATACAAAACCAGTATGGAATTGTGGATATTATTATTGGCTTTCCAATGAATCAATCCGATTGCAAATCGCTTAAGTCGTTTCCGTGAAAAACGAAAATTACATATTCCATCCGCACAAGTCACTTCCAGAATGAAACAACCTAAAAATAATCTATATCTCAGAAACGGTAAGTGCTAGGTATACAAAACCAGTATGGAATTGTGGATATTATTATTGGCTTTCCAATGAATCAATCCGATTGCAAATCGCTTAAGTCGTTTCCGTGAAAAACGAAAATTACATATTCCATCCGCACAAGTCACTTCCAGAATGAAACAACCTAAAAATAATCTATATCTCAGAAACGGTAAGTGCTAGGTATACAAAACCAGTATGGAATTGTGGATATTATTATTGGCTTTCCAATGAATCAATCCGATTGCAAATCGCTTATGTCGTTTCCGAGAAAAACGAAAATTACATATTCCATCCCCACAAGTCACTTCCAGAATGACCCAACCTAAATATAATCTATATCTCAGAAACGGTAAGTGCTAGGTATACATAACCAGTATGGAATTGTGGATATTATTATTGGCTTTCCAATGAATCAATCCGATTGCAAATCGCTTAAGTCGTTTCCGTGAAAAACGAAAATTACATATTCCATCCGCACAAGTCACTTCCAGAATGAAACAACCTAAAAATAATCTATATCTCAGAAACGGTAAGTGCTAGGTATACAAAACCAGTATGGAATTGTGGATATTATTATTGGCTTTCAAATGAATCAATCCGATTGCAAATCGGTTAAGTCGTTTCCGAGAAAAACGAAAATTACATATTCCATCCGCACAAGTAACTTCCAGAATGAACCAACATAAAAATAATCTATTCTATATCTCGGAAACGGTAAGAGCTAGGTATACATGACCAGTATGGAATTTAGATATTATTATTGGCTTTCAAATGAATCAATCCGATTGCAAATCGCTTAAGTCATTTCCGAGAAAAACGAAAATTACATATTCCAACCGCACAAGTCACGTCCAGAATGAACCAACATAAAATTATTCTATATCTCGGAAACGGTAAGAGCTGGGTATACATAACCAGTATGGAATTGTGGATATTATTATTGGCTTTCAAACGAATCAATCCGATTGAAAATCGGTTAAGTCGTTTTCGAGAAAAACGAAAATTACATATTCCATCCGCACAAGTCACTTCCAGAATGAACCAACATAAAATTATTCTATATCTCGGAAACAGTAAGTGCTAGGTAGACATAACCATAATCGAATTGTAGATATTATTATTGGCTTTCAAATGAGTCAATCCGATTGCAAATCGTTTAAGTCGTTTCCAAGAAAAACGAATATTACATATTCCATCCGCACAAGTCACTTCCAGAATGACCCAACCTAAAAATAATCTATACCTCGGAAACGGTAAGAGCTAGGTAGACAAAACCAGTATAGAATTGTAGATATTATTATTGGCTTTCAAACGAATCAATCCGATTGCAAATCGCTTAAGTCATTTCCGAGAAAAACGAAAATTACATATTCCATCCGCACAAGTCACGTCCAGAATGAACCAACATAAAATTATTCTATATCTCGGAAACGGTAAGAGCTAGGTATACATGACCAGTATGGAATTTAGATATTATTATTGGCTTTCAAATGAATCAATCCGATTGCAAATCGGTTAAGTCGTTTTCGAGAAAAACGAAAATTACATATTCCATCCGCACAAGTCACTTCCAGAATGAACCAACATAAAAATAATCTATATCTCGGAAACTGTGAGTGCTAGGTAGACAAAACCAGTACAGAATTGTAGATATTATTATTGGCTTTCAAATGAATCAATCCGATTGCAAATCGCTTATGTCGTTTCCGAGAAAAACGAAAATTACATATTCCATCCGCACAAGTCACTTCCAGAATGAAACAACCTAAAAATAATCTATATCTCAGAAACGGTAAGTGCTAGGTATACAAAACCAGTATGGAATTGTGGATATTATTATTGGCTTTCAAATGAATCAATCCGATTGCAAATCGGTTAAGTCGTTTCCGAGAAAAACGAAAATTACATATTCCATCCGCACAAGTAACTTCCAGAATGAACCAACATAAAAATAATCTATTCTATATCTCGGAAACGGTAAGAGCTGGGTATACATAACCAGTATGGAATTGTGGATATTATTATTGGCTTTCAAACGAATCAATCCGATTGAAAATCGGTTAAGTCGTTTTCGAGAAAAACGAAAATTACATATTCCATCCGCACAAGTCACTTCCAGAATGAACCAACATAAAATTATTCTATATCTCGGAAACAGTAAGTGCTAGGTAGACATAACCATAATCGAATTGTAGATATTATTATTGGCTTTCAAATGAGTCAATCCGATTGCAAATCGTTTAAGTCGTTTCCAAGAAAAACGAATATTACATATTCCATCCACACAAGTCACTTCCAGAATGACCCAACCTAAAAATAATCTATACCTCGGAAACGGTAAGAGCTAGGTAGACAAAACCAGTATAGAATTGTAGATATTATTATTGGCTTTCAAACGAATCAATCCGATTGAAAATCGGTTAAGTCGTTTCCGAGAAAAACGAAAATTACATATTTCATCCGCACAAGTCACTTCCAGAATGAACCAACATAAAAATAATCTATATCTCGGAAACTGTGAGTGCTAGGTAGACAAAACCAGTACAGAATTGTAGATATTATTATTGGCTTTCAAATGAATCAATCCGATTGAAAATCGGTTAAGTCGTTTCCGAGAAAAACGAATATTACATATTCCATCCGCACAAGTCACTTCCAGAATGACCCAACCTAAAAATAATCTATACCTCGGAAACGGTAAGAGCTAGGTAGACAAAACCAGTATAGAATTGTAGATATTATTATTGGCTTTCAAACGAATCAATCCGATTGAAAATCGGTTAGGTCGTTTCCGAGAAAAACGAAAATTACATATTTCATCCGCACAAGTCACTTCCAGAATGAACCAACATAAAAATAATCTATATCTCGGAAACTGTGAGTGCTAGGTAGACAAAACCAGTACAGAATTGTAGATATTATTATTGGCTTTCAAATGAATCAATCCGATTGCAAATCGGTTAAGTCGTTTCTGAGAAAAACGAAAATTACATATTCCATCCGCACAAGTCACTTCCAGAATGAACCAACATAAAAATAATGTATATCTCGGAAACTGTGAGTGCTAGGTAGACATAACCATAATGGAATTGTAGATATTATTATTGGCTTTCAAATGAATCAATCCGATTGCAAATCGCTTAAGTCGTTTCCGAGAAAAACGAAAATTACACATTCCATCCGCACAAGTCACTACCAGAATGAACCAACATAAAATTATTCTATATCTCGGAAACGGTAAGCGCTAGTTATACATAACCATAATGGAATTGTAGATATTACTATTGGCGAAACGAAAATTACATATTCCATCCGCACAAGTCACTTCCAGAATGAACCAACATAAAATTATTCTATATCTCGGAAACGGTAAGCGCTAGTTATACATAACCATAATGGAATTGTAGATATTACTATTGGCTTTCAAATGAATCAATCCGATTGCAAATCGGTTAAGTCGTTTCCGAGAAAAACGAAAATTACATATTCCATCCGCACAAGTCACTTCCAGAATGAACCAACATAAAAATAATCTATATCTCGAAAACTGTGAGCGGTAGGTAGACATAACCATAATGGAATTGTAGATATTATTATTGGCTTTCAAATGAATCAATCCGATTGCAAATCGCTTAAGTCGTTTCCGAGAAAAACGAAAATTACATATTCCATCCGCAATATGAACCAACATAAAATTATTCTATATCTCGGAAACGGTAAGAGCTGGGAACACATAACCAGTATGGAATTGTGGATATTATTATTGGCTTTCAAACGAATCAATCCGATTGAAAATCGGTTAAGTCGTTTCCGAGAAAAACGAAAATTACATATTCCATCCGCACAAGTCACTTCCAGAATGAACCAACATAAAATTATTCTATATCTCGGAAACGGTAAGCGCTAGTTATACATAACCATAATGGAATTGTAGATATTACTATTGGCTTTCAAACGAATCAATCCGTTGCAAATCAGTTAAGTCGTTTCCGAGAAAAACGAAAATTACATATTCCATCCGCACAAGACACTTCCAGAATGAACCAACATAAAAATAATGTATATCTCGGAAACTGTGAGTGCTAGGTAGACATAACCATAATGGAATTGTAGATATTATTATTGGCTTTCAAATGAATCAATCCGATTGCAAATCGCTTAAGTCGTTTCCGAGAAAAACGAAAATTACATATTCCATCCGCACAAGTCACTTCCAGAATGAACCAACCAAAAATTATTCTATATCTCGGAAATGGTAAGTGCTAGGTAGACAAAACCAGTACAGAATTGTAGATATTATTATTGGCTTTCAAATGAATCAATCCGATTGTAAATCGCTTAAGTCGTTTCCAAAAAAAACAAAATTACCTATTCCATCCGCACAAGTCACTTCCAGAATGACCCAACCTAAAAATAATCTATATCTCAGAAACGGTAAGTGCTAGGTAGACATAACCAGTATGGAATTGTGGATATTATTATTGATTTCAAACGAATCAATCCGATTGAAAATCGGTTAGGTCGTTTCCGAGAAAAACGAAAATTACATATTCCATCCGCACAAGTCACTTCCAGAATGACCCAAACTAAAAATAATCTATATCTCAGAAACGATAAGAGCTAGGTAGACAAAACCAGTATAGAATTGTCGTAATTATTAGTGGCTTTCAAACGAATCAATCCGATTGCAAATCGCTTAAGTCGTTTCCGAGAAAAACGAAAATTACATATTCCATCCGCACAAGTCACTTCCAGAATGAACCAACATAAAATTATTCTATATCTCGGAAACGGTAAGAGCTGGGTATACATAACCAGTATGGAATTGTGGATATTATTATTGGCTTTCAAACGAATCAATCCGATTGCAAATCGCTTAAGTCGTTTCCGAGAAAACCGAAAATTACATATTCCATCCGCACAAGTCACTTCCAGAATGAACCAACATAAAAATAATGTATATCTCGGAAACTGTGAGTGCTAGGTAGACATAACCATAATGGAATTGTAGATATTATTATTGGCTTTCAAATGAATCAATCCGATTGCAAATCGCTTAAGTCGTTTCCGAGAAAAACGAAAATTACATATTCCATCCGCACAAGTCACTTCCAGAATGAACCAACATAAAATTATTCTATATCTCGGAAACGGTAAGAGCTGGGTATACATAACCAGTATGGAATTGTGGATATTATTATTGGCTTTCAAACGAATCAATCCGATTGAAAATCGGTTAAGTCGTTTCCGAGAAAAACGAAAATTACATATTCCATCCGCACAAGTCACTTCCAGAATGACCCAACCTAAATATAATCTATATCTCAGAAACGGTAAGTGCTAGGTATACATGACCAGTATGGAATTGTAGATATTATTATTGGCTTTCAAATGAATCAATCCGATTGCAAATCGCTTAAGTCGTTTCCGAGAAAAACGAAAATTACATATTCCATCCGCACAAGTCACTTCCAGAATGACCCAAGCTAAATATAATCTATATCTCAGAAACGGTAAGTGCTAGGTATACATAACCAGTATGGAATTGTGGATATTATTATTGGCTTTCCAATGAATCAATCCGATTGCAAATCGCTTAAGTCGTTTCCGTGAAAAACGAAAATTACATATTCCATCCGCACAAGTCACTTCCAGAATGACTCAACCTAAAAATAATCTATACCTCGTAAACGGTAAGAGCTAGGTAGACAAAACCAGTATAGAATTGTAGATATTATTATTGGCTTTCAAACGAATCAATCCGATTGAAAATCGGTTAAGTCGTTTCCGAGAAAAACGAAAATTACATATTTCATCCGCACAAGTCACTTCCAGAATGAACCAACATAAAAATAATCTATATCTCGGAAACTGTGAGTGCTAGGTAGACAAAACCAGTACAGAATTGTAGATATTATTATTGGCTTTCAAATGAATCAATCCGATTGCAAATCGCTTATGTCGTTTCCGAGAAAAACGAAAATTACATATTCCATCCGCACAAGTCACTTCCAGAATGAACCAACATAAAAATAATCTATATCTCGGAAACGGTAAGTGCTAGGTATACAAAACCAGTATGGAATTGTGGATATTATTATTGGCTTTCAAATGAATCAATCCGATTGCAAATGGGTTAAGTCGTTTCCGAGAAAAACGAAAATTATATATTCCATCCGCACAAGTAACTTCCAGAATGAACCAACATAAAAATAATCTATTCTATATCTCGGAAACGGTAAGAGCTGGGTATACATAACCAGTATGGAATTGTGGATATTATTATTGGCTTTCAAACGAATCAATCCGATTGAAAATCGGTTAAGTCGTTTTCGAGAAAAACGAAAATTACATATTCCATCCGCACAAGTCACTTCCAGAATGAACCAACATAAAATTATTCTATATCTCGGAAACAGTAAGTGCTAGGTAGACATAACCATAATCGAATTGTAGATATTATTATTGGCTTTCAAATGAGTCAATCCGATTGCAAATCGTTTAAGTCGTTTCCAAGAAAAACGAATATTACATATTCCATCCGCACAAGTCACTTCCAGAATGACCCAACCTAAAAATAATCTATACCTCGGAAACGGTAAGAGCTAGGTAGACAAAACCAGTATAGAATTGTAGATATTATTATTGGCTTTCAAACGAATCAATCCGATTGAAAATCGGTTAAGTCGTTTCCGAGAAAAACGAAAATTACATATTTCATCCGCACAAGTCACTTCCAGAATGAACCAACATAAAAATAATCTATATCTCGGAAACTGTGAGTGCTAGGTAGACAAAACCAGTACAGAATTGTAGATATTATTATTGGCTTTCAAATGAATCAATCCGATTGCAAATCGCTTATGTCGTTTCCGAGAAAAACGAATATTACATATTCCATCCGCACAAGTCACTTCCAGAATGACCCAACCTAAAAATAATCTATACCTCGGAAACGGTAAGAGCTAGGTAGACAAAACCAGTATAGAATTGTAGATATTATTATTGGCTTTCAAACGAATCAATCCGATTGAAAATCGGTTAGGTCGTTTCCGAGAAAAACGAAAATTACATATTTCATCCGCACAAGTCACTTCCAGAATGAACCAACATAAAAATAATCTATATCTCGGAAACTGTGAGTGCTAGGTAGACAAAACCAGTACAGAATTGTAGATATTATTATTGGCTTTCAAATGAATCAATCCGATTGCAAATCGCTTATGTCGTTTCCGAGAAAAACGAAAATTACCTATTCCATCCGCACAAGTCACTTCCAGAATGAACCAACATAAAATTATTCTATATCTCGGAAACGGTAAGCGCTAGTTATACATAACCATAATGGAATTGTAGATATTACTATTGGCTTTCAAATGAATCAATCCGATTGCAAATCGGTTAAGTCGTTTCTGAGAAAAACGAAAATTACATATTCCATCCGCACAAGTCACTTCCAGAATGAACCAACATAAAAATAATGTATATCTCGGAAACTGTGAGTGCTAGGTAGACATAACCATAATGGAATTGTAGATATTATTATTGGCTTTCAAATGAATCAATCCGATTGCAAATCGCTTAAGTCGTTTCCGAGAAAAACGAAAATTACATATTCCATCCGCACAAGTCACTTCCAGAATGAACCAACATAAAATTATTCTATATCTCGGAAACGGTAAGAGCTGGGTATACATAACCAGTATGGAATTGTGGATATTATTATTGGCTTTCAAACGAATCAATCCGATTGAAAATCGGTTAAGTCGTTTCCGAGAAAAACGAAAATTACATATTCCATCCGCACAAGTCACTACCAGAATGAACCAACATAAAATTATTCTATATCTCGGAAACGGTAAGCGCTAGTTATACATAACCATAATGGAATTATAGATATTACTATTGGCGAAACGAAAATTACATATTCCACCCGCACAAGTCACTTCCAGAATGAACCAACATAAAATTATTCTATATCTCGGAAACGGTAAGCGCTAGTTATACATAACCATAATGGAATTGTAGATATTACTATTGGCTTTCAAATGAATCAATCCGATTGCAAATCGGTTAAGTCGTTTCCGAGAAAAACGAAAATTACATATTCCATCCGCACAAGTCACTTCCAGAATGAACCAACATAAAAATAATCTATATCTCGAAAACTGTGAGTGGTAGGTAGACATAACCATAATGGAATTGTAGATATTATTATTGGCTTTCAAATGAATCAATCCGATTGCAAATCGCTTAAGTCGTTTCCGAGAAAAACGAAAATTACATATTCCATCCGCAATATGAACCAACATAAAATTATTCTATATCTCGGAAACGGTAAGAGCTGGGTACACATAACCAGTATGGAATTGTGGATATTATTATTGGCTTTCAAACGAATCAATCCGATTGAAAATCGGTTAAGTCGTTTCCGAGAAAAACGAAAATTACATATTCCATCCGCACAAGTCACTTCCAGAATGAACCAACATAAAATTATTCTATATCTCGGAAACGGTAAGTGCTAGTTATACATAACCATAATGGAATTGTAGATATTACTATTGGCTTTCAAACGAATCAATCCGATTGAAAATCGGTTAAGTCGTTTCCGAGAAAAACGAAAATTACATATTCCATCCGCACAAGTCACTTCCAGAATGAACCAACATAAAATTATTCTATATCTCGGAAACGGTAAGAGCTGGGTATACATAACCAGTATGGAATTGTGGATATTATTATTGATTTCAAACGAATCAATCCGATTGAAAATCGGTTAGGTCGTTTCCGAGAAAAACGAAAATTACATATTCCATCCGCACAAGTCACTTCCAGAATGACCCAAACTAAAAATAATCTATATCTCAGAAACGATAAGAGCTAGGTAGACAAAACCAGTATAAAATTGTCGTAATTATTAGTGGCTTTCAAACGAATCAATCCGATTGCAAATCGCTTAAGTCGTTTCCGAGAAAAACGAAAATTATTATTTCATCCGCACAAGTCACTTCCAGAATGAACCAACATAAAAATAATCTATATCTCGGAAACGGTAAGTGCTAGGTAGACATAACCATAATGGAATTGTAGATATTATTATTGGCTTTCAAATGAATCAATCCGATTGCAAATCGCTAAAGTCGTTTCCGAGAAAAACGAAAATTACATATTCCATCCGCTCAAGTCACTTCCAGAATGAACCAACATAAAATTATTCTTTATCTCGGAAACGGTAAGTGCTAGGTAGACATAACCATAATGCAATTGTAGATATTACTATTGGCTTTCAAATGAATCAATCCGATTGCAAATGGGTTAAGTCGTTTCCGAGAAAAACGAAAATTACATATTCCATCCGCACAAGTCACTTCCAGAATGAACCAACATAAAAATAATCTATATCTCGAAAACTGTGAGTGCTAGGTAGACATAACCATAATGGAATTGTAGATATTATTATTGGCTTTCAAATGAATCAATCCGATTGCAAATCGCTTAAGTCGTTTCCGAGAAAAACGAAAATTACATATTCCATCCGCACAAGTCACTTCCAGAATGAACCAACATAAAATTATTCTATATCTCGGAAACGGTAAGAGCTGGGTACACATAACCAGTATGGAATTGTGGATATTATTATTGGCTTTCAAACGAATCAATCTGATTGAAAATCGGTTAAGTCGTTTCCGAGAAAAACGAAAATTACATATTCCATCCGCACAAGTCACTTCCAGATTGAACCAACATAAAAATAATGTATATCTCGGAAACTGTGAGTGCTAGGTAGACATAACCATAATGGAATTGTAGATATTATTATTGGCTTTCAAATTAATCAATCCGATTGCAAATCGCTTAAGTCGTTTCCGAGAAAAACGAAAATTACATATTCCATCCGCACAAGTCACTTCCAGAATGAACCAACATAAAATTATTCTATATCTCGGAAACGGTAAGAGCTGGGTATACATAACCAGTATGGAATTGTGGATATTATTATTGGCTTTCAAACGAATCAATCCGATTGAAAATCGAACATAAAATTATTCTATATCTCGGAAACGGTAAGTGCTAGGTAGACATAACCATAATGGAATTGTAGATATTATTATTGGCTTTCAAATGAATCAATCCGATTGCAAATCGCTTAAGTCGTTTCCGAGAAAAACGAAAATTACATATTCCATCCGCACAAGTCACTTCCAGAATGAACCAACATAAAATTATTCTATATCTCGGAAACGGTAAGCGCTAGTTATACATAACCATAATGGAATTGTAGATATTACTATTGGCTTTCAAACGAATCAATCCGTTGCAAATCGGTTAAGTCGTTTCCGAGAAAAACGAAAATTACATATTCCATCCGCACAAGACACTTCCAGAATGAACCAACATAAAAATAATGTATATCTCGGAAACTGTGAGTGCTAGGTAGACATAACCATAATGGAATTGTAGATATTATTATTGGCTTTCAAATGAATCAATCCGATTGCAAATCGCTTAAGTCGTTTCCGAGAAAAACGAAAATTACATATTCCATCCGCACAAATCACTTCCAGAATGAACCAACCAAAAATTATTCTATATCTCGGAAATGGTAAGTGCTAGGTAGACAAAACCAGTACAGAATTGTAGATATTATTATTGGCTTTCAAATGAATCAATCCGATTGTAAATCGCTTAAGTCGTTTCCAAAAAAAACAAAATTACATATTCCATCCGCACAAGTCACTTCCAGAATGACCCAACCTAAAAATAATCTATATCTCAGAAACGGTAAGAGCTAGGTAGACATAACCATAATGGAATTGTAGATATTATTATTGGCTTTCAAATGAATCAATCCGATTGCAAATCGCTTAAGTCGTTTCCGAGAAAAACGAAAATTACATATTCCATCCGCACAAGTCACTTCCAGAATGAACCAACATAAAATTATTCTTTATCTCGGAAACGGTAAGTGCTAGGTAGACATAACCATAATGCAATTGTAGATATTACTATTGGCTTTCAAATGAATCAATCCCATTGCAAATGGGTTAAGTCGTTTCCGAGAAAAACGAAAATTACATATTCCATCCGCACAAGTCACTTCCAGAATGAACCAACATAAAAATAATCTATATCTCGAAAACTGTGAGTGCTAGGTAGACATAACCATAATGGAATTGTAGATATTATTATTGGCTTTCAAATGAATCAATCCGATTGCAAATCGCTTAAGTCGTTTCCGAGAAAAACGAAAATTACATATTCCATCCGCACAAGTCACTTCCAGAATGAACCAACATAAAATTATTCTATATCTCGGAAACGGTAAGAGCTGGGTACACATAACCAGTATGGAATTGTGGATATTATTATTGGCTTTCAAACGAATCAATCTGATTGAAAATCGAACATAAAATTATTCTATATCTCGGAAACGGTAAGTGCTAGGTAGACATAACCATAATGGAATTGTAGATATTATTATTGGCTTTCAAATGAATCAATCCGATTGCAAATCGATTAAGTCGTTTCCGAGAAAAACGAAAATTACATATTCCATCCGCACAAGTCACTTCCAGAATGAACCAACATAAAATTATTCTATATCTCGGAAACGGTAAGAGCTGGGTAAACATAACCAGTATGGAATTGTGGATATTATTATTGGCTTTCAAACGAATCAATCCGATTGAAAATCGGTTAAGTCGTTTCCGAGAAAAACGAAAATTACATATTCCATCCGCACAAGTCACTTCCAGAATGAACCAACATAAAATTATTCTATATCTCGGAAACGGTATGCGCTAGTTATACATAACCATAATGGAATTGTAGATATTACTATTGGCTTTCAAATGAATCAATCCGATTGCAAATCGGTTAAGTCGTTTCCGAGAAAAACGAAAATTACATATTCCATCCGCACAAGTCACTTCCAGAATGAACCAACATAAAAATAATGTATATCTCGGAAACTGTGAGTGCTAGGTAGACATAACCATAATGGAATTGTAGATATTATTATTGGCTTTCAAATGAATCAATCCGATTGCAAATCGCTTAAGTCGTTTCCGAGAAAAACGAAAATTACATATTCCATCCGCACAAGTCACTTCCAGAATGAACCAACATAAAATTATTCTATATCTCGGAAACGGTAAGAGCTGGGTATACATAACCATTATGGAATTGTGGATAATATTATTGGCTTTCAAATCAATCAATCCGATTGCAAATCGCTTAAGTCGTTTTCGAGAAAATCGAAAATTACATATTCCATCCGCACAAGCCACTTCCAGAATGAACCAACCAAAAATTATTCTATATCTCGGAAACGGTAAGAGCTGGGTATACATAACCAGTATGGAATTGTGGATATTATTATTGGCTTTCAAATGAATCAATCCGATTGCAAATCGCTTAAGTCGTTTCCGAGAAAACCGAAAATTACATATTCCATCCGCACAAGTCACTTCCAGAATGAACCAACATAAAATTATTCTATATCTCGGAAACGGTAAGTGCTAGGTAGACATAACCATAATGCAATTGTAGATATTACTATTGGCTTTCAAATGAATCAATCCGATTGCAAATCGCTTAAGTCGTTTCCGAGAAAAACGAAAATTACATATTCCATCCGCACAAGTCACTTCCAGAATGAACCAACATAAAATTATTCTTTATCTCGGAAACGGTAAGTGCTAGGTAGACATAACCATAATGCAATTGTAGATATTACTATTGGCTTTCAAATAAATCAATCCGATTGCAAATGGGTTAAGTCGTTTCCGAGAAAAACGAAAATTACATATTCCATCCGCACAAGTCACTTCCAGAATGAACCAACATAAAAATAATCTATATCTCGAAAACTGTGAGTGGTAGGTAGACATAACCATAATGGAATTGTAGATATTATTATTGGCTTTCAAATGAATCAATCCGATTGCAAATCGCTTAAGTCGTTTCCGAGAAAAACGAAAATTACATATTCCATCCGCACAAGTCACTTCCAGAATGAACCAGCATAAAATTATTCTATATCTCGGAAACGGTAAGAGCTGGGTACACATAACCAGTATGGAATTGTGGATATTATTATTGGCTTTCAAACGAATCAATCTGATTGAAAATCGGTTAAGTCGTTTCCGAGAAAAACGAAAATTACATATTCCATCCGCACAAGTCACTTCCAGAATGAACCAACATAAAATTATTCTATATCTCGGAAACGCTATGCGCTAGTTATACATAACCATAATGGAATTGTAGATATTACTATTGGCTTTCAAATGAATCAATCCGATTGCAAATCGGTTAAGTCGTTTCCGAGAAAAACGAAAATTACATATTCCATCCGCACAAGTCACTTCCAGAATGAACCAACATAAAAATAATGTATATCTCGGAAACTGTGAGTGCTAGGTAGACATAACCATAATGGAATTGTAGATATTATTATTGGCTTTCAAATGAATCAATCCGATTGCAAATCGCTTAAGTCGTTTCCGAGAAAAACGAAAATTACATATTCCATCCGCACAAGTCACTTCCAGAATGAACCAACATAAAATTATTCTATATCTCGGAAACGGTAAGAGCTGGGTATACATAACCAGTATGGAATTGTGGATATTATTATTGGCTTTCAAACGAATCAATCCGATTGAAAATCGAACATAAAATTATTCTATATCTCGGAAACGGTAAGTGCTAGGTAGACATAACCATAATGGAATTGTAGATATTATTATTGGCTTTCAAATGAATCAATCCGATTGCAAATCGATTAAGTCGTTTCCGAGAAAAACGAAAATTACATATTCCATCCGCACAAGTCACTTCCAGAATGAACCAACATAAAATTATTCTATATCTCGGAAACGGTAAGAGCTGGGTAAACATAACCAGTATGGAATTGTGGATATTATTATTGGCTTTCAAACGAATCAATCCGATTGAAAATCGGTTAAGTCGTTTCCGAGAAAAACGAAAATTACATATTCCATCCGCACAAGTCACTTCTAGAATGAACCAACATAAAAATAATCTATATCTCGAAAACTGTGAGTGCTAGTTATACATAACCATAATGGAATTGTAGATATTACTATTGGCTTTCAAATGAATCAATCCGATTGCAAATCGGTTAAGTCGTTTCCGAGAAAAACGAAAATTACATATTCCATCCGCACAAGTCACTTCCAGAATGAACCAACATAAAAATAATGTATATCTCGGAAACTGTGAGTGCTAGGTAGACATAACCATAATGGAATTGTAGATATTATTATTGGCTTTCAAATGAATCAATCCGATTGCAAATCACTTAAGTCGTTTCCGAGAAAAACGAAAATTACATATTCCATCCGCACAAGTCACTTCCAGAATGAACCAACATAAAATTATTCTATATCTCGGAAACGGTAAGAGCTGGGTATACATAACCATTATGGAATTGTGGATATTATTATTGGCTTTCAAATCAATCAATCCGATTGCAAATCGCTTAAGTCGTTTTCGAGAAAATCGAAAATTACATATTCCATCCGCACAAGCCACTTCCAGAATGAACCAACCAAAAATTATTCTATATCTCGGAAACGGTAAGAGCTGGGTATACATAACCAGTATGGAATTGTGGATATTATTATTGGCTTTCAAATGAATCAATCCGATTGCAAATCGCTTAAGTCGTTTCCGAGAAAACCGAAAATTACATATTCCATCCGCACAAGTCACTTCCAGAATGAACCAACATAAAATTATTCTATATCTCGGAAACGGTAAGTGCTAGGTAGACATAACCATAATGCAATTGTAGATATTACTATTGGCTTTCAAATGAATCAATCCGATTGCAAATCGCTTAAGTCGTTTCCGAGAAAAACGAAAATTACATATTCCATCCGCACAAGTCACTTCCAGAATGAACCAACATAAAATTATTCTTTATCTCGGAAACGGTAAGTGCTAGGTAGACATAACCATAATGCAATTGTAGATATTACTATTGGCTTTCAAATAAATCAATCCGATTGCAAATGGGTTAAGTCGTTTCCGAGAAAAACGAAAATTACATATTCCATCCGCACAAGTCACTTCCAGAATGAACCAACATAAAAATAATCTATATCTCGAAAACTGTGAGTGCTAGGTAGACATAACCATAATGGAATTGTAGATATTATTATTGGCTTTCAAATGAATCAATCCGATTGCAAATCGCTTAAGTCGTTTCCGAGAAAAACGAAAATTACATATTCCATCCGCACAAGTCACTTCCAGAATGAACCAACATAAAATTATTCTATATCTCGGAAACGGTAAGAGCTGGGTACACATAACCAGTATGGAATTGTGGATATTATTATTGGCTTTCAAACGAATCAATCTGATTGAAAATCGGTTAAGTCGTTTCCGAGAAAAACGAAAATTACATATTCCATCCGCACAAGTCACTTCCAGAATGAACCAACATAAAATTATTCTATATCTCGGAAACGCTATGCGCTAGTTATACATAACCATAATGGAATTGTAGATATTACTATTGGCTTTCAAATGAATCAATCCGATTGCAAATCGGTTAAGTCGTTTCCGAGAAAAACGAAAATTACATATTCCATCCGCACAAGTCACTTCCAGAATGAACCAACATAAAAATAATGTATATCTCGGAAACTGTGAGTGCTAGGTAGACATAACCATAATGGAATTGTAGATATTATTATTGGCTTTCAAATGAATCAATCCGATTGCAAATCGCTTAAGTCGTTTCCGAGAAAAACGAAAATTACATATTCCATCCGCACAAGTCACTTCCAGAATGAACCAACATAAAATTATTCTATATCTCGGAAACGGTAAGAGCTGGGTATACATAACCAGTATGGAATTGTGGATATTATTATTGGCTTTCAAACGAATCAATCCGATTGAAAATCGAACATAAAATTATTCTATATCTCGGAAACGGTAAGTGCTAGGTAGACATAACCATAATGGAATTGTAGATATTATTATTGGCTTTCAAATGAATCAATCCGATTGCAAATCGATTAAGTCGTTTCCGAGAAAAACGAAAATTACATATTCCATCCGCACAAGTCACTTCCAGAATGAACCAACATAAAATTATTCTATATCTCGGAAACGGTAAGAGCTGGGTAAACATAACCAGTATGGAATTGTGGATATTATTATTGGCTTTCAAACGAATCAATCCGATTGAAAATCGGTTAAGTCGTTTCCGAGAAAAACGAAAATTACATATTCCATCCGCACAAGTCACTTCTAGAATGAACCAACATAAAAATAATCTATATCTCGAAAACTGTGAGTGCTAGTTATACATAACCATAATGGAATTGTAGATATTACTATTGGCTTTCAAATGAATCAATCCGATTGTAAATCGGTTAAGTCGTTTCCGAGAAAAACGAAAATTACATATTCCATCCGCACAAGTCACTTCCAGAATGAACCAACATAAAAATAATCTATATCTCGAAAACTGTGAGTGCTAGGTAGACATAACCATAATGGAATTGTGGATATTATTATTGGCTTTCAAATGAATCAATCCGATTGCAAATCGCTTAAGTCGTTTCCGAGAAAAACGAAAATTACATATTCCATCCGCAATATGAACCAACATAAAATTATTCTATATCTCGGAAACGGTAAGAGCTGGGTACACATAACCAGTATGGAATTGTGGATATTATTATTGGCTTTCAAACGAATCAATCCGATTGAAAATCGGTTAAGTCGTTTCCGAGAAAAACGAAAATTACATATTCCATCCGCACAAGTCACTTCCAGAATGAACCAACATAAAATTATTCTATATCTCGGAAACGGTAACCGCTAGTTATACATAACCATAACGGAATTGTAGATATTACTATTGGCTTTCAAACGAATCAATCCGTTGCAAATCGGTTAAGTCGTTTCCGAGAAAAACGAAAATTACATATTCCATCCGCACAAGACACTTCCAGAATGAACCAACATAAAAATAATGTATATCTCGGAAACTGTGAGTGCTAGGTAGACATAACCATAATGGAATTGTAGATATTATTATTGGCTTTCAAATGAATCAATCCGATTGCAAATCGCTTAAGTCGTTTCCGAGAAAAACGAAAATTACATATTCCATCCGCACAAGTCACTTCCAGAATGAACCAACCAAAAATTATTCTATATCTCGGAAATGGTAAGTGCTAGGTAGACATAACCAGTATGGAATTGTGGATATTATTATTGGCTTTCAAACGAATCAATCCGATTGAAAATCGGTTAAGTCGTTTCCGAGAAAAACGAAAATTACATATTCCATCCGCACAAGTCACTTCCAGAATGACCCAAACTAAAAATAATCTATATCTCAGAAACAATAAGAGCTAGGTAGACAAAACCAGTATAGAATTGTAGTAATTATTAGTGGCTTTCAAACGAATCAATCCGATTGCAAATCGCTTAAGTCGTTTCCGAGAAAAACGAAAATTATTATTTCATCCGCACAAGTCACTTCCAGAATGAACCAACATAAAAATAATCTATATCTCGGAAACTGTGAATGCTAGGTAGACAAAACCAGTACGGAATTGTAGATATTATTATTGGCTTTCAAATGAATCAATCCGATTGCAAATCGCTTAAGTCGTTTCCGAGAAAACCGAAAATTACATATTCCATCCGCACAAGTCACTTCCAGAATGAACCAACATAAAATTATTCTATATCTCGGAAACGGTAAGTGCTAGGTAGACATAACCATAATGGAATTGTAGATATTATTATTGGCTTTCAAATGAATCAATCCGATTGCAAATGGGTTAAGTCGTTTCCGAGAAAAACGAAAATTACATATTCCATCCGCACAAGTCACTTCCAGAATGAACCAACATAAAAATAATCTATATCTCGAAAACTGTGAGTGCTAGGTAGACATAACCATAATGGAATTGTAGATATTATTATTGGCTTTCAAATGAATCAATCCGATTGCAAATCGCTTAAGTCGTTTCCGAGAAAAACGAAAATTACATATTCCATCCGCACAAGTCACTTCCAGAATGAACCAACATAAAATTATTCTATATCTCGGAAACGGTAAGAGCTGGGTACACATAACCAGTATGGAATTGTGGATATTATTATTGGCTTTCAAACGAATCAATCTGATTGAAAATCGAACATAAAATTATTCTATATCTCGGAAACGGTAAGTGCTAGGTAGACATAACCATAATGGAATTGTAGATATTATTATTGGCTTTCAAATGAATCAATCCGATTGCAAATCGATTAAGTCGTTTCCGAGAAAAACGAAAATTACATATTCCATCCGCACAAGTCACTTCCAGAATGAACCAACATAAAATTATTCTATATCTCGGAAACGGTAAGAGCTGGGTAAACATAACCAGTATGGAATTGTGGATATTATTATTGGCTTTCAAACGAATCAATCCGATTGAAAATCGGTTAAGTCGTTTCCGAGAAAAACGAAAATTACATATTCCATCCGCACAAGTCACTTCCAGAATGAACCAACATAAAATTATTCTATATCTCGGAAACGGTATGCGCTAGTTATACATAACCATAATGGAATTGTAGATATTACTATTGGCTTTCAAATGAATCAATCCGATTGCAAATCGGTTAAGTCGTTTCCGAGAAAAACGAAAATTACATATTCCATCTGCACAAGTCACTTCCAGAATGAACCAACATAAAAATAATGTATATCTCGGAAACTGTGAGTGCTAGGTAGACATAACCATAATGGAATTGTAGATATTATTATTGGCTTTCAAATGAATCAATCCGATTGCAAATCGCTTAAGTCGTTTCCGAGAAAAACGAAAATTACATATTCCATCCGCACAAGTCACTTCCAGAATGAACCAACATAAAATTATTCTATATCTCGGAAACGGTAAGAGCTGGGTATACATAACCATTATGGAATTGTGGATATTATTATTGGCTTTCAAATCAATCAATCCGATTGCAAATCGCTTAAGTCGTTTTCGAGAAAATCGAAAATTACATATTCCATCCGCACAAGCCACTTCCAGAATGAACCAACCAAAAATTATTCTATATCTCGGAAACGGTAAGAGCTGGGTATACATAACCAGTATGGAATTGTGGATATTATTATTGGCTTTCAAATGAATCAATCCGATTGCAAATCGCTTAAGTCGTTTCCGAGAAAACCGAAAATTACATATTCCATCCGCACAAGTCACTTCCAGAATGAACCAACATAAAATTATTCTATATCTCGGAAACGGTAAGTGCTAGGTAGACATAACCATAATGCAATTGTAGATATTACTATTGGCTTTCAAATGAATCAATCCGATTGCAAATCGCTTAAGTCGTTTCCGAGAAAAACGAAAATTACATATTCCATCCGCACAAGTCACTTCCAGAATGAACCAACATAAAATTATTCTTTATCTCGGAAACGGTAAGTGCTAGGTAGACATAACCATAATGCAATTGTAGATATTACTATTGGCTTTCAAATAAATCAATCCGATTGCAAATGGGTTAAGTCGTTTCCGAGAAAAACGAAAATTACATATTCCATCCGCACAAGTCACTTCCAGAATGAACCAACATAAAATTATTCTATATCTCGAAAACTGTGAGTGCTAGGTAGACATAACCATAATGGAATTGTAGATATTATTATTGGCTTTCAAATGAATCAATCCGATTGCAAATTGCTTAAGTCGTTTCCGAGAAAAACGAAAATTACATATTCCATCCGCACAAGTCACTTCCAGAATGAACCAACATAAAATTATTCTATATCTCGGAAACGGTAAGAGCTGGGTACACATAACCAGTATGGAATTGTGGATATTATTATTGGCTTTCAAACGAATCAATCTGATTGAAAATCGGTTAAGTCGTTTCCGAGAAAAACGAAAATTACATATTCCATCCGCACAAGTCACTTCCAGAATGAACCAACATAAAATTATTCTATATCTCGGAAACGGTATGCGCTAGTTATACATAACCATAATGGAATTGTAGATATTACTATTGGCTTTCAAATGAATCAATCCGATTGCAAATCGGTTAAGTCGTTTCCGAGAAAAACGAAAATTACATATTCCATCCGCACAAGTCACTTCCAGAATGAACCAACATAAAAATAATGTATATCTCGGAAACTGTGAGTGCTAGGTAGACATAACCATAATGGAATTGTAGATATTATTATTGGCTTTCAAATGAATCAATCCGATTGCAAATCGCTTAAGTCGTTTCCGAGAAAAACGAAAATTACATATTCCATCCGCACAAGTCACTTCCAGAATGAACCAACATAAAATTATTCTATATCTCGGAAACGGTAAGAGCTGGGTATACATAACCAGTATGGAATTGTGGATATTATTATTGGCTTTCAAACGAATCAATCCGATTGAAAATCGAACATAAAATTATTCTATATCTCGGAAACGGTAAGTGCTAGGTAGACATAACCATAATGGAATTGTAGATATTATTATTGGCTTTCAAATGAATCAATCCGATTGCAAATCGCTTAAGTCGTTTCCGAGAAAACCGAAAATTACATATTCCATCCGCACAAGTCACTTCCAGAATGAACCAACATAAAATTATTCTATATCTAGGAAACGGTAAGTGCTAGGTAGACATAACCATAATGGAATTGTAGATATTATTATTGGCTTTCAAATGAATCAATCCGATTGCAAATGGGTTAAGTCGTTTCCGAGAAAAACGAAAATTACATATTCCATCCGCACAAGTCACTTCCAGAATGAACCAACATAAAAATAATCTATATCTCGAAAACTGTGAGTGCTAGGTAGACATAACCGTAATGGAATTGTAGATATTATTATTGGCTTTCAAATGAATCAATCCGATTGCAAATCGCTTAAGTCGTTTCCGAGAAAAACGAAAATTACATATTCCATCCGCACAAGTCACTTCCAGAATGAACCAACATAAAATTATTCTATATCTCGGAAACGGTAAGTGCTAGGTAGACATAACCATAATGCAATTGTAGATATTACTATTGGCTTTCAAATGAATCAATCCGATTGCAAATGGGTTAAGTCGTTTCCGAGAAAAACGAAAATTACATATTCCATCCGCACAAGTCACTTCCAGAATGAACCAACATAAAAATAATGTATATCTCGGAAACTGTGAGTGCTAGGTAGACATAACCATAATGGAATTGTAGATATTATTATTGGCTTTCAAATGAATCAATCCGATTGCAAATCGCTTAAGTCGTTTCCGAGAAAAACGAAAATTACATATTCCATCCGCACAAGTCACTTCCAGAATGAACCAACATAAAATTATTCTATATCTCGGAAACTGTGAGTGCTAGGTAGACATAACCATAATGGAATTGTAGATATTATTATTGGCTTTCAAATGAATCAATCCGATTGCAAATCGCTTAAGTCGTTTCCGAGAAAAACGAAAATTACATATTCCATCTGCACAAGTCACTTCCAGAATGAACCAACATAAAATTATTCTATATCTCGGAAACGGTAAGAGCTGGGTATACATAACCAGTATGGAATTGTGGATATTATTATTGGCTTTCAAACGAATCAATCCGATTGAAAATCGAACATAAAATTATTCTATATCTCGGAAACGGTAAGTGCTAGGTAGACATAACCATAATGGAATTGTAGATATTATTATTGGCTTTCAAATGAATCAATCCGATTGCAAATCGATTAAGTCGTTTCCGAGAAAAACGAAAATTACATATTCCATCCGCACAAGTCACTTCCAGAATGAACCAACATAAAATTATTCTATATCTCGGAAACGGTAAGAGCTGGGTAAACATAACCAGTATGGAATTGTGGATATTATTATTGGCTTTCAAACGAATCAATCCGATTGAAAATCGGTTAAGTCGTTTCCGAGAAAAACGAAAATTACATATTCCATCCGCACAAGTCATTTCCAGAATGAACCAACATAAAATTATTCTATATCTCGGAAACGGTATGCGCTAGTTATACATAACCATAATGGAATTGTAGATATTACTATTGGCTTTCAAATGAATCAATCCGATTGCAAATCGGTTAAGTCGTTTCCGAGAAAAACGAAAATTACATATTCCATCCGCACAAGTCACTTCCAGAATGAACCAACATAAAAATAATGTATATCTCGGAAACTGTGAGTGCTAGGTAGACATAACCATAATGGAATTGTAGATATTATTATTGGCTTTCAAATGAATCAATCCGATTGCAAATCGCTTAAGTCGTTTCCGAGAAAAACGAAAATTACATATTCCATCCGCACTTCCAGTCACTTCCAGAATGAACCAACATAAAATTATTCTATATCTCGGAAACGGTAAGAGCTGGGTATACATAACCATTATGGAATTGTGGATATTATTATTGGCTTTCAAATCAATCAATCCGATTGCAAATCGCTTAAGTCGTTTTCGAGAAAATCGAAAATTACATATTCCATCCGCACAAGTCACTTCCAGAATGAACCAACCAAAAATTATTCTATATCTCGGAAACGGTAAGAGCTGGGTATACATAACCAGTATGGAATTGTGGATATTATTATTGGCTTTCAAATGAATCAATCCGATTGCAAATCGCTTAAGTCGTTTCGGAGAAAACCGAAAATTACATATTCCATCCGCACAAGTCACTTCCAGAATGAACCAACATAAAATTATTCTATATCTCGGAAACGGTAAGTGCTAGGTAGACATAACCATAATGCAATTGTAGATATTACTATTGGCTTTCAAATGAATCAATCCGATTGCAAATCGGTTAAGTCGTTTCCGAGAAAAACGAAAATTACATATTCCATCCGCACAAGTCACTTCCAGAATGAACCAACATAAAAATAATCTATATCTCGGAAACTGTGAGTGCTAGGTAGACAAAACCAGTACGGAATTGTAGATATTATGATTGGCTTTCAAATGAATCAATCCGACTGCAAATCGCTTAAGTCGTTTCCGAGAAAAACGAAAATTACATATTCCATCCGCACAAGTCACTTCCAGAATGAACCAACATAAAATTATTCTATATCTCGGAAACGGTAAGAGCTGGGCACAAGTCACTTCCAGAATGAACCAACATAAAATTATTCTATATCTCGGAAACGGTAAGAGCTGGGTATACATAACCGGTATGGAATTGTGGATATTATTATTGGCTTTCAAACGAATCAATCCGATTGAAAATCGGTTAAGTCGTTTCCGAGAAAAACGAAAATTACATATTCCATCCGCACAAGTCACTTCCAGAATGAACCAACATAAAATTATTCTATATCTCGGAAACGGTAAGCGCTAGTTATACATAACCATAATGGAATTGTAGATATTACTATTGGCTTTCAAATGAATCAATCCGATTGCAAATCGGTTAAGTCGTTTCCGAGAAAAACGAAAATTACATATTCCATCCGCACAAGTCACTTCCAGAATGAACCAATATAAAAATAATGTATATCTCGGAAACTGTGAGTGCTAGGTAGACATAACCATAATGGAATTGTAGATATTATTATTGGCTTTCAAATGAATCAATCCGATTGCAAATCGGTTAAGTCATTTCCAAAAAAACAAAATTACATATTCCATCCGCACAAGTCACTTCCAGAATGACCCAACCTAAAAATAATCTATATCTCAGAAACGGTAAGTGCTAGGTAGACATAACCAGTATGGAATTGTAGATATTACTATTGGCTTTCAAACGAATCAATCCGATTGAAAATCGGTTAAGTCGTTTCCGAGAAAAACGAAAATTACATATTCCATCCGCACAAGTCACTTCCAGAATGACCCAAACTAAAAATAATCTATATCTCAGAAACGATAAGAGCTAGGTAGACAAAACCAGTATAGAATTGTAGTAATTATTAGTGGCTTTCAAACGAATCAATCCGATTGCAAATCGCTTAAGTCGTTTCCGAGAAAAACGAAAATTATTATTTCATCCGCACAAGTCACTTCCAGAATGAACCAACATAAAAATAATCTATATCTCGGAAACTGTGAGTGCTAGGTAGACATAACCATAATGGAATTGTAGATATTATTATTGGCTTTCAAATGAATCAATCCGATTGCAAATCGCTTAAGTCGTTTCCGAGAAAAACGAAAATTACATATTCCATCCGCACAAGTCACTTCCAGAATGAACCAACATAAAATTTTTCTATATCTCGGAAACTGTGAGTGCTAGGTAGACAAAACCAGTATGGAATTGTGGATATTATTATTGGCTTTCAAACGAATCAATCCGATTGAAAATCGGTTAAGTCGTTTCCGAGAAAAACGAAAATTACATATTCCATCCGCACAAGTCACTTCCAGAATGAACCAACATAAAATTATTCTATATCTCGGAAACGGTATGCGCTAGTTATACATAACCATAATGGAATTGTAGATATTACTATTGGCTTTCAAATGAATCAATCCGATTGCAAATCGGTTAAGTCGTTTCCGAGAAAAACGAAAATTACATATTCCATCCGCACAAGTCACTTCCAGAATGAACCAACATAAAATTATTCTATATCTCGGAAACGGTAAGTGCTAGGTAGACATAACCATAATGCAATTGTAGATATTACTATTGGCTTTCAAATGAATCAATCCGATTGCAAATCGGTTAAGTCGTTTCCAAGAAAAACGAAAATTACATATTCCATCCGCACAAGTCACTTCCAGAATGAACCAACATAAAAATAATCTATATCTCGAAAACTGTGAGTGCTAGGTAGACATAACCATTAATGCAATTGTAGATATTACTATTGGCTTTCAAATGAATCAATCCGATTGCAAATCGGTTAAGTCGTTTCCGAGAAAAACGAAAATTACATATTCCATCCGCACAAGTCACTTCCAGAATGAACCAACATAAAAATAATCTATATCTCGGAAACTGTGAGTGCTAGGTAGACAAAACCAGTACGGAATTGTAGATATTGTTATTGGCTTTCAAATCAATCAATCCGATTGCAAATCGCTTAAGTCGTTTTCGAGAAAATCGAAAATTACATATTCCATTCGCACAAGTCACTTCCAGAATGAACCAACCAAAAATTATTCTATATCTCGGAAACGGTAAGAGCTGGGTATACATAACCAGTATGGAATTGTGGATATTATTATTGGCTTTCAAATGAATCAATCCGATTGCAAATCGCTTAAGTCGTTTCCGAGAAAAACGAAAATTACATATTCCATCCGCACAAGTCACTTCCAGAATGAACCAACATAAAAATAATCTATATCTCGAAAACTGTGAGTGCTAGGTAGTGCTAGTTGGCTTTCAAATGAATCAATCCGATTGCAAATCGCTTAAGTCGTTTCCGAGAAAAACGAAAATTACATATTCCATCCGCACAAGTCACTTCCAGAATGAACCAACATAAAATTATTCTATATCTCGGAAACGGTAAGAGCTGGGCACAAGTCACTTCCAGAATGAACCAACATAAAATTATTCTATATCTCGGAAACGGTAAGAGCTGGGTATACATAACCAGTATGGAATTGTGGATATTACTATTGGTTTTCAAATGAATCAATCCGATTGCAAATCGGTTAAGTCCTTTCCGAGAAAAACGAAAATTACATATTCCATCCGCACAAGTCACTTCCAGAATGAACCAACCAAAAATTATTCTATATCTCGGAAACGGTAAGAGCTGGGTATACAAAAGCAGTATGGAATTGTAAATATTATTATTGGCTTTCAAATGAATCAATCCGATTGCAAATCGCTGAAGTCGTTTCCGAGAAAACCGAAAATTACATATTCCATCCGCACAAGTCACTTCCAGAATGAACCAACATAAAATTATTCTATATCTCGGAAACGGTAAGTGCTAGGTAGACATAACCATAATGCAATTGTAGATATTACTATTGGCTTTCAAATGAATCAATCCGATTGCAAATCGCTTAAGTCGTTTCCGAGAAAAACGAAAATTACATATTCCATCCGCACAAGTCACTTCCAGAATGAACCAACATAAAAATAATCTATATCTCGGAAACTGTGAGTGCTAGGTAGACAAAACCAGTACGGAATTGTAAATATTATTATTGGCTTTCAAATGAATCAATCCGATTGCAAATCGCTTAAGTCGTTTCCGAGAAAACCGAAAATTACATATTCCATCCGCACAAGTCACTTCCAGAATGAACCAACATAAAATTATTCTATATCTCGGAAACGGTAAGTGCTAGGTAGACATAACCATAATGCAATTGTAGATATTACTATTGGCTTTCAAATGAATCAATCCGATTGCAAATCGGTTAAGTCGTTTCCGAGAAAAACGAAAATTACATATTCCATCCGCACAAGTCACTTCCAGAATGAACCAACATAAAATTATTCTATATCTCGGAAACGGTAAGAGCTGGGCACAAGTCACTTCCAGAATGAACCAACATAAAATTATTCTATATCTCGGAAACGGTAAGCGCTAGTTATACATAACCATAATGGAATTGTAGATATTACTATTGGTTTTCAAATGAATCAATCCGATTGCAAATCGGTTAAGTCCTTTCCGAGAAAAACGAAAATTACATATTCCATCCGCACAAGTCACTTCCAGAATGAACCAACATAAAAATAATGTATATCTCAGAAACGGTAAGTGCTAGGTAGACATAACCAGTATGGAATTGTGGATATTACTATTGGCTTTCAAACGAATCAATCCGATTGAAAATCGGTTAAGTCGTTTCCGAGAAAAACGAAAATTACATATTCCATCCGCACAAGTCACTTCCAGAATGACCCAAACTAAAAATAATCTATATCTCAGAAACGATAAGAGCTAGGTAGACAAAACCAGTATAGAATTGTAGTAATTATTAGTGGCTTTCAAACGAATCAATCCGATTGCAAATCGCTTAAGTCGTTTCCGAGAAAAACGAAAATTATTATTTCATCCGCACAAGTCACTTCCAGAATGAACCAACATAAAAATTATCTATATCTCGGAAACTGTGAGTGCTAGGTAGACAAAACCAGTACGGAATTGTAGATATTATTATTGGCTTTCAAATGAATCAATCCGATTGCAAATCGCTTAAGTCGTTTCCGAGAAAAACGAAAATTACATATTCCATCCGCACAAGTCACTTCCAGAATGAACCAACATAAAATTATTCTATATCTCGGAAACGGTAAGTGCTAGGTAGACATAACCATAATGCAATTGTAGATATTACTATTGGCTTTCAAATGAATCAATCCGATTGCAAATCGGTTAAGTCGTTTCCGAGAAAAACGAAAATTACATATTCCATCCGCATAAGTCACTTCCAGAATGAACCAACATAAAAATAATCTATATCTCGAAAACTGTGAGTGCTAGGTAGACATAACCATAATCCAATTGTAGATATTACTATTGGCTTTCAAATGAATCAATCCGATTGTAAATCGGTTAAGTCGTTTCCGAGAAAAACGAAAATTACATATTCCATCCGCACAAGTCACTTCCAGAATGAACCAACATAAAAATAATCTATATCTCGGAAACTGTGAGTGCTAGGTAGACAAAACCAGTACGGAATTGTAGATATTGTTATTGGCTTTCAAATCAATCAATCCGATTGCAAATCGATTAAGTCGTTTTCGAGAAAATCGAAAATTACATATTCCATCCGCACAAGTCACTTCCAGAATGAACCAACCAAAAATTATTCTATATCTCGGAAACGGTAAGAGCTGGGTATACAAAACCAGTATGGAATTGTGGATATTATTATTGGCTTTCAAATGAATCAATCCGATTGCAAATCGCTTAAGTCGTTTCCGAGAAAACCGAAAATTACATATTCCATCCGCACAAGTCACTTCCAGAATGAACCAACATAAAATTATTCTATATCTCGGAAACGGTAAGTGCTAGGTAGACATAACCATAATGCAATTGTAGATATTACTATTGGCTTTCAAATGAATCAATCCGATTGCAAATCGCTTAAGTCGTTTCCGAGAAAAACGAAAATTATTATTTCATCCGCACAAGTCACTTCCAGAATGAACCAACATAAAAATAATCTATATCTCGGAAACTGTGAGTGCTAGGTAGACAAAACCAGTACGGAATTGTAGATATTATTATTGGCTTTCAAATGAATCAATCCGATTGCAAATCGCTTAAGTCGTTTCCGAGAAAACCGAAAATTACATATTCCATCCGCACAAGTCACTTCCAGAATGAACCAACATAAAATTATTCTATATCTCGGAAACGGTAAGTGCTAGGTAGACATAACCATAATGCAATTGTAGATATTACTATTGGCTTTCAAATGAATCAATCCGATTGCAAATCGGTTAAGTCGTTTCCGAGAAAAACGAAAATTACATATTCCATCCGCACAAGTCACTTCCAGAATGAACCAACATAAAAATAATCTATATCTCGAAAACTGTGACTGCTAGGTAGACATAACCATAATGGAATTGTAGATATTATTATTGGCTTTCAAATGAATCAATCCGATTGCAAATCGCTTAAGTCGTTTCCGAGAAAAACGAAAATTACATATTCCATCCGCACAAGTCACTTCCAGAATGAACCAACATAAAATTATTCTATATCTCGGAAACGGTAAGCGCTAGTTATACATAACCATAATGAAATTGTAGATATTACTATTGGCTTTCAAATGAATCAATCCGATTGCAATTCGGTTAAGTCGTTTTCGAGAAAAACGAAAATTACATATTCCATCCGCACAAGTCACTTCCAGAATGAACCAACATAAAAATAATGTATATCTCGGAAACTGTGAGTGCTAGGTAGACATAACCATAATGGAATTGTAGATATTATTATTGGCTTTCAAATGAATCAATCCGATTGCAAATCGGTTAAGTCGTTTCCAAAAAAAACAAAATTACATATTCCATCCGCACAAGTCACTTCCAGAATGACCCAACCTAAAAATAATCTATATCTCAGAAACGGTAAGTGCTAGGTAGACATAACCAGTATGGAATTGTGGATATTACTATTGGCTTTCAAACGAATCAATCCGATTGAAAATCGCTTAAGTCGTTTCCGAGAAAAACGAAAATTACATATTCCATCCGCACAAGTCACTTCCAGAATGACCCAAACTAAAAATAATCTATATCTCAGAAACGATAAGAGCTAGGTAGACAAAACCAGTATAGAATTGTAGTAATTATTAGTGGCTTTCAAACGAATCAATCCGATTGCAAATCGCTTAAGTCGTTTCCGAGGAAAACGAAAATTATTATTTCATCCGCACAAGTCACTTCCAGAATGAACCAACATAAAAATAATCTATATCTCGGAAACTGTGAGTGCTAGATAGACAAAACCAGTATGGAATTGTAGATATTATTATTGGCTTTCAAATGAATCAATCCGATTGCAAATCGCTTAAGTCGTTTCCGAGAAAACCGAAAATTACATTTTCCTTCCGCACAAGTCACTTCCAGAATGAACCAACATAAAATTATGAATGAAAAAACGAAAATTACATATTCCATCCGCACAAGTCACTTCCAGAATGAACCAACATAAAAATAATCTATATATCAGAAACGGTGAGTTCTAGGTAGACAAAACGAGTATGGGATTGTAGATATTATTATTGGCTATCAAACGAATCAATCCGATTGCGAATCGGTTAAGTCGTTTCCGAGTAAAACAAAAATTACATATTCCATCCGCACCAGTCACTTCCAAAATGATCCAACTTAAAATTATTCTATATCTATTGGCTTTTAAATGAATTTATCCGATTGCAAATCGGTTAAGTCGTTTCCGAGAAAAACGAAAATTACATATTCCATCCGAACAAGTCACTTCCAGAATGACCCAACCTAAAAATAATCTATATATCAGAAACGGCGAGTTCTAGGTAGACAAAACGAGTATGGGATTGTAGATATTATTATTGGCTTTCAAACGAATCAATCCGATTGCGAATCGGTTAAGTCACTTCCGAGAAAAACGAAAAGTACATATTCCATCCGCACAAGTCACTTCCAGAATGACCCAACCTAAAAATAATCTATATATCAGAAACGGTGAGTGCTAGGTAGACAAAACGAGTATGGGATTGTAGATATTATTATTGGCTTTCAAACGAATCAATCCGATTGTAAATCGCTTATTACATATTCCATCCGCACAAGTCACTTCCAGAATGACCCAACCTAAAAATAATCTATATCTCAGAAACGGTAAGTGCTAGGTAGACATAACCAGTATGGAATTGTAGATATTACTATTGGCTTTCAAACGAATCAATCCGATTGAAAATCGGTTAAGTCGTTTCCGAGAAAAACGAAAATTACATATTCCATCCGCACAAGTCACTTCCAGAATGACCCAAACTAAAAATAATCTATATCTCAGAAACGATAAGAGCTAGGTAGACAAAACCAGTATAGAATTGTAGTAATTATTAGTGGCTTTCAAACGAATCAATCCGATTGCAAATCGCTTAAGTCGTTTCCGAGAAAAACGAAAATTATTATTTCATCCGCACAAGTCACTTCCAGAATGAACCAACATAAAAATAATCTATATCTCGGAAACTGTGAGTGCTAGGTAGACATAACCATAATGGAATTGTAGATATTATTATTGGCTTTCAAATGAATCAATCCGATTGCAAATCGCTTAAGTCGTTTCCGAGAAAAACGAAAATTACATATTCCATCCGCACAAGTCACTTCCAGAATGAACCAACATAAAATTTTTCTATATCTCGGAAACTGTGAGTGCTAGGTAGACAAAACCAGTATGGAATTGTGGATATTATTATTGGCTTTCAAACGAATCAATCCGATTGAAAATCGGTTAAGTCGTTTCCGAGAAAAACGAAAATTACATATTCCATCCGCACAAGTCACTTCCAGAATGAACCAACATAAAATTATTCTATATCTCGGAAACGGTATGCGCTAGTTATACATAACCATAATGGAATTGTAGATATTACTATTGGCTTTCAAATGAATCAATCCGATTGCAAATCGGTTAAGTCGTTTCCGAGAAAAACGAAAATTACATATTCCATCCGCACAAGTCACTTCCAGAATGAACCAACATAAAATTATTCTATATCTCGGAAACGGTAAGTGCTAGGTAGACATAACCATAATGCAATTGTAGATATTACTATTGGCTTTCAAATGAATCAATCCGATTGCAAATCGGTTAAGTCGTTTCCAAGAAAAACGAAAATTACATATTCCATCCGCACAAGTCACTTCCAGAATGAACCAACATAAAAATAATCTATATCTCGAAAACTGTGAGTGCTAGGTAGACATAACCATTAATGCAATTGTAGATATTACTATTGGCTTTCAAATGAATCAATCCGATTGCAAATCGGTTAAGTCGTTTCCGAGAAAAACGAAAATTACATATTCCATCCGCACAAGTCACTTCCAGAATGAACCAACATAAAAATAATCTATATCTCGGAAACTGTGAGTGCTAGGTAGACAAA
Organism: Stomoxys calcitrans; assembly: GCF_963082655.1. Classification (NCBI taxonomy): domain Eukaryota; kingdom Metazoa; phylum Arthropoda; class Insecta; order Diptera; family Muscidae; genus Stomoxys; species Stomoxys calcitrans. Next base: position 151,608,122 of record NC_081553.1, on the reverse strand, counting down.
ACCAGTACGGAATTGTAGATATTGTTATTGGCTTTCAAATCAATCAATCCGATTGCAAATCGCTTAAGTCGTTTTCGAGAAAATCGAAAATTACATATTCCATTCGCACAAGTCACTTCCAGAATGAACCAACCAAAAATTATTCTATATCTCGGAAACGGTAAGAGCTGGGTATACATAACCAGTATGGAATTGTGGATATTATTATTGGCTTTCAAATGAATCAATCCGATTGCAAATCGCTTAAGTCGTTTCCGAGAAAAACGAAAATTACATATTCCATCCGCACAAGTCACTTCCAGAATGAACCAACATAAAAATAATCTATATCTCGAAAACTGTGAGTGCTAGGTAGTGCTAGTTGGCTTTCAAATGAATCAATCCGATTGCAAATCGCTTAAGTCGTTTCCGAGAAAAACGAAAATTACATATTCCATCCGCACAAGTCACTTCCAGAATGAACCAACATAAAATTATTCTATATCTCGGAAACGGTAAGAGCTGGGCACAAGTCACTTCCAGAATGAACCAACATAAAATTATTCTATATCTCGGAAACGGTAAGAGCTGGGTATACATAACCAGTATGGAATTGTGGATATTACTATTGGTTTTCAAATGAATCAATCCGATTGCAAATCGGTTAAGTCCTTTCCGAGAAAAACGAAAATTACATATTCCATCCGCACAAGTCACTTCCAGAATGAACCAACCAAAAATTATTCTATATCTCGGAAACGGTAAGAGCTGGGTATACAAAAGCAGTATGGAATTGTAAATATTATTATTGGCTTTCAAATGAATCAATCCGATTGCAAATCGCTGAAGTCGTTTCCGAGAAAACCGAAAATTACATATTCCATCCGCACAAGTCACTTCCAGAATGAACCAACATAAAATTATTCTATATCTCGGAAACGGTAAGTGCTAGGTAGACATAACCATAATGCAATTGTAGATATTACTATTGGCTTTCAAATGAATCAATCCGATTGCAAATCGCTTAAGTCGTTTCCGAGAAAAACGAAAATTACATATTCCATCCGCACAAGTCACTTCCAGAATGAACCAACATAAAAATAATCTATATCTCGGAAACTGTGAGTGCTAGGTAGACAAAACCAGTACGGAATTGTAAATATTATTATTGGCTTTCAAATGAATCAATCCGATTGCAAATCGCTTAAGTCGTTTCCGAGAAAACCGAAAATTACATATTCCATCCGCACAAGTCACTTCCAGAATGAACCAACATAAAATTATTCTATATCTCGGAAACGGTAAGTGCTAGGTAGACATAACCATAATGCAATTGTAGATATTACTATTGGCTTTCAAATGAATCAATCCGATTGCAAATCGGTTAAGTCGTTTCCGAGAAAAACGAAAATTACATATTCCATCCGCACAAGTCACTTCCAGAATGAACCAACATAAAATTATTCTATATCTCGGAAACGGTAAGAGCTGGGCACAAGTCACTTCCAGAATGAACCAACATAAAATTATTCTATATCTCGGAAACGGTAAGCGCTAGTTATACATAACCATAATGGAATTGTAGATATTACTATTGGTTTTCAAATGAATCAATCCGATTGCAAATCGGTTAAGTCCTTTCCGAGAAAAACGAAAATTACATATTCCATCCGCACAAGTCACTTCCAGAATGAACCAACATAAAAATAATGTATATCTCAGAAACGGTAAGTGCTAGGTAGACATAACCAGTATGGAATTGTGGATATTACTATTGGCTTTCAAACGAATCAATCCGATTGAAAATCGGTTAAGTCGTTTCCGAGAAAAACGAAAATTACATATTCCATCCGCACAAGTCACTTCCAGAATGACCCAAACTAAAAATAATCTATATCTCAGAAACGATAAGAGCTAGGTAGACAAAACCAGTATAGAATTGTAGTAATTATTAGTGGCTTTCAAACGAATCAATCCGATTGCAAATCGCTTAAGTCGTTTCCGAGAAAAACGAAAATTATTATTTCATCCGCACAAGTCACTTCCAGAATGAACCAACATAAAAATTATCTATATCTCGGAAACTGTGAGTGCTAGGTAGACAAAACCAGTACGGAATTGTAGATATTATTATTGGCTTTCAAATGAATCAATCCGATTGCAAATCGCTTAAGTCGTTTCCGAGAAAAACGAAAATTACATATTCCATCCGCACAAGTCACTTCCAGAATGAACCAACATAAAATTATTCTATATCTCGGAAACGGTAAGTGCTAGGTAGACATAACCATAATGCAATTGTAGATATTACTATTGGCTTTCAAATGAATCAATCCGATTGCAAATCGGTTAAGTCGTTTCCGAGAAAAACGAAAATTACATATTCCATCCGCATAAGTCACTTCCAGAATGAACCAACATAAAAATAATCTATATCTCGAAAACTGTGAGTGCTAGGTAGACATAACCATAATCCAATTGTAGATATTACTATTGGCTTTCAAATGAATCAATCCGATTGTAAATCGGTTAAGTCGTTTCCGAGAAAAACGAAAATTACATATTCCATCCGCACAAGTCACTTCCAGAATGAACCAACATAAAAATAATCTATATCTCGGAAACTGTGAGTGCTAGGTAGACAAAACCAGTACGGAATTGTAGATATTGTTATTGGCTTTCAAATCAATCAATCCGATTGCAAATCGATTAAGTCGTTTTCGAGAAAATCGAAAATTACATATTCCATCCGCACAAGTCACTTCCAGAATGAACCAACCAAAAATTATTCTATATCTCGGAAACGGTAAGAGCTGGGTATACAAAACCAGTATGGAATTGTGGATATTATTATTGGCTTTCAAATGAATCAATCCGATTGCAAATCGCTTAAGTCGTTTCCGAGAAAACCGAAAATTACATATTCCATCCGCACAAGTCACTTCCAGAATGAACCAACATAAAATTATTCTATATCTCGGAAACGGTAAGTGCTAGGTAGACATAACCATAATGCAATTGTAGATATTACTATTGGCTTTCAAATGAATCAATCCGATTGCAAATCGCTTAAGTCGTTTCCGAGAAAAACGAAAATTATTATTTCATCCGCACAAGTCACTTCCAGAATGAACCAACATAAAAATAATCTATATCTCGGAAACTGTGAGTGCTAGGTAGACAAAACCAGTACGGAATTGTAGATATTATTATTGGCTTTCAAATGAATCAATCCGATTGCAAATCGCTTAAGTCGTTTCCGAGAAAACCGAAAATTACATATTCCATCCGCACAAGTCACTTCCAGAATGAACCAACATAAAATTATTCTATATCTCGGAAACGGTAAGTGCTAGGTAGACATAACCATAATGCAATTGTAGATATTACTATTGGCTTTCAAATGAATCAATCCGATTGCAAATCGGTTAAGTCGTTTCCGAGAAAAACGAAAATTACATATTCCATCCGCACAAGTCACTTCCAGAATGAACCAACATAAAAATAATCTATATCTCGAAAACTGTGACTGCTAGGTAGACATAACCATAATGGAATTGTAGATATTATTATTGGCTTTCAAATGAATCAATCCGATTGCAAATCGCTTAAGTCGTTTCCGAGAAAAACGAAAATTACATATTCCATCCGCACAAGTCACTTCCAGAATGAACCAACATAAAATTATTCTATATCTCGGAAACGGTAAGCGCTAGTTATACATAACCATAATGGAATTGTAGATATTACTATTGGCTTTCAAATGAATCAATCCGATTGCAATTCGGTTAAGTCGTTTTCGAGAAAAACGAAAATTACATATTCCATCCGCACAAGTCACTTCCAGAATGAACCAACATAAAAATAATGTATATCTCGGAAACTGTGAGTGCTAGGTAGACATAACCATAATGGAATTGTAGATATTATTATTGGCTTTCAAATGAATCAATCCGATTGCAAATCGGTTAAGTCGTTTCCAAAAAAAACAAAATTACATATTCCATCCGCACAAGTCACTTCCAGAATGACCCAACCTAAAAATAATCTATATCTCAGAAACGGTAAGTGCTAGGTAGACATAACCAGTATGGAATTGTGGATATTACTATTGGCTTTCAAACGAATCAATCCGATTGAAAATCGCTTAAGTCGTTTCCGAGAAAAACGAAAATTACATATTCCATCCGCACAAGTCACTTCCAGAATGACCCAAACTAAAAATAATCTATATCTCAGAAACGATAAGAGCTAGGTAGACAAAACCAGTATAGAATTGTAGTAATTATTAGTGGCTTTCAAACGAATCAATCCGATTGCAAATCGCTTAAGTCGTTTCCGAGGAAAACGAAAATTATTATTTCATCCGCACAAGTCACTTCCAGAATGAACCAACATAAAAATAATCTATATCTCGGAAACTGTGAGTGCTAGGTAGACAAAACCAGTATGGAATTGTAGATATTATTATTGGCTTTCAAATGAATCAATCCGATTGCAAATCGCTTAAGTCGTTTCCGAGAAAACCGAAAATTACATTTTCCTTCCGCACAAGTCACTTCCAGAATGAACCAACATAAAATTATGAATGAAAAAACGAAAATTACATATTCCATCCGCACAAGTCACTTCCAGAATGAACCAACATAAAAATAATCTATATATCAGAAACGGTGAGTTCTAGGTAGACAAAACGAGTATGGGATTGTAGATATTATTATTGGCTATCAAACGAATCAATCCGATTGCGAATCGGTTAAGTCGTTTCCGAGTAAAACAAAAATTACATATTCCATCCGCACCAGTCACTTCCAAAATGATCCAACTTAAAATTATTCTATATCTATTGGCTTTTAAATGAATTTATCCGATTGCAAATCGGTTAAGTCGTTTCCGAGAAAAACGAAAATTACATATTCCATCCGAACAAGTCACTTCCAGAATGACCCAACCTAAAAATAATCTATATATCAGAAACGGTGAGTTCTAGGTAGACAAAACGAGTATGGGATTGTAGATATTATTATTGGCTTTCAAACGAATCAATCCGATTGCGAATCGGTTAAGTCACTTCCGAGAAAAACGAAAAGTACATATTCCATCCGCACAAGTCACTTCCAGAATGACCCAACCTAAAAATAATCTATATATCAGAAACGGTGAGTGCTAGGTAGACAAAACGAGTATGGGATTGTAGATATTATTATTGGCTTTCAAACGAATCAATCCGATTGTAAATCGCTTAAGTCGTTTTCGAGAAAATCGAAAATTACATATTCCATCCGCACAAGTCACTTCCAGAATGACCCAACCTAAAAATAATCTATATCTCAGAAACGGTAAGTGCTAGGTAGACATAACCAGTATGGAATTGTGGATATTATTATTGGCTTTCAAACGAATCAATCCGATTGAAAATCGGTTAAGTCGTTTCCGAGAAAAACGAAAATTACATATTCCATCCGCACAAGTCACTTCCAGAATGAACCAACATAAAAATAATCTATATCTCGAAAACTGTGAGTGCTAGGTAGAAATAACCATAATGCAATTGTAGATATTACTATTGGCTTTCAAATGAATCAATCCGATTGTAAATCGGTTAAGTCGTTTCCGAGAAAAACGAAAATTACATATTCCATCCGCACAAGTCACTTCCAGAATGAACCAACATAAAAATAATCTATATCTCGGAAACTGTGAGTGCTAGGTAGACAAAACCAGTACGGAATTGTAGATATTGTTATTGGCTTTCAAATCAATCAATCCGATTGCAAATCGCTTAAGTCGTTTTCGAGAAAATCGAAAATTACATATTCCATCCGCACAAGTCACTTCCAGAATGAACCAACCAAAAATTATTCTATATCTCGGAAACGGTAAGAGCTGGGTATACAAAACCGGTATGGAATTGTGGATATTATTATTGGCTTTCAAATGAATCAATCCGATTGCAAATCGCTTAAGTCGTTTCCGAGAAAACCGAAAATTACATATTCCATCCGCACAAGTCACTTCCAGAATGAACCAACATAAAATTATTCTATATCTCGGAAACGGTAAGTGCTAGGTAAACATAACCATAATGCAATTGTAGATATTACTATTGGCTTTCAAATGAATCAATCCGATTGCAAATCGCTTAAGTCGTTTCCGAGAAAAACGAAAATTATTATTTCATCCGCACAAGTCACTTCCAGAATGAACCAACATAAAAATAATCTATATCTCGGAAACTGTGAGTGCTAGGTAGACAAAACCAGTACGGAATTGTAGATATTATTATTGGCTTTCAAATGAATCAATCCGATTGCAAATCGCTTAAGTCGTTTCCGAGAAAACCGAAAATTACATATTCCATCCGCACAAGTCACTTCCAGAATGAACCAACATAAAATTATTCTATATCTCGGAAACGGTAAGTGCTAGGTAGACATAACCATAATGCAATTGTAGATATTACTATTGGCTTTCAAATGAATCAATCCGATTGCAAATCGGTTAAGTCGTTTCCGAGAAAAACGAAAATTACATATTCCATCCGCACAAGTCACTTCCAGAATGAACCAACATAAAATTATTCTATATCTCGGAAACGGTAAGAGCTGGGCACAAGTCACTTCCAGAATGAACCAACATAAAATTATTCTATATCTCGGAAACGGTAAGAGCTGGGTATACATAACCGGTATGGAATTGTGGATATTATTATTGGCTTTCAAACGAATCAATCCGATTGAAAATCGGTTAAGTCGTTTCCGAGAAAAACGAAAATTACATATTCCATCCGCACAAGTCACTTCCAGAATGAACCAACATAAAATTATTCTATATCTCGGAAACGGTAAGCGCTAGTTATACATAACCATAATGGAATTGTAGATATTACTATTGGCTTTCAAATGAATCAATCCGATTGCAAATCGGTTAAGTCGTTTCCGAGAAAAACGAAAATTACATATTCCATCCGCACAAGTCACTTCCAGAATGAACCAATATAAAAATAATGTATATCTCGGAAACTGTGAGTGCTAGGTAGACATAACCATAATGGAATTGTAGATATTATTATTGGCTTTCAAATGAATCAATCCGATTGCAAATCGGTTAAGTCATTTCCAAAAAAACAAAATTACATATTCCATCCGCACAAGTCACTTCCAGAATGACCCAACCTAAAAATAATCTATATCTCAGAAACGGTAAGTGCTAGGTAGACATAACCAGTATGGAATTGTAGATATTACTATTGGCTTTCAAACGAATCAATCCGATTGAAAATCGGTTAAGTCGTTTCCGAGAAAAACGAAAATTACATATTCCATCCGCACAAGTCACTTCCAGAATGACCCAAACTAAAAATAATCTATATCTCAGAAACGATAAGAGCTAGGTAGACAAAACCAGTATAGAATTGTAGTAATTATTAGTGGCTTTCAAACGAATCAATCCGATTGCAAATCGCTTAAGTCGTTTCCGAGAAAAACGAAAATTATTATTTCATCCGCACAAGTCACTTCCAGAATGAACCAACATAAAAATAATCTATATCTCGGAAACTGTGAGTGCTAGGTAGACAAAACCAGTACGGAATTGTAGATATTGTTATTGGCTTTCAAATCAATCAATCCGATTGCAAATCGATTAAGTCGTTTTCGAGAAAATCGAAAATTACATATTCCATCCGCACAAGTCACTTCCAGAATGAACCAACATAAAATTATTCTATATCTCGGAAACGGTAAGTGCTAGGTAGACATAACCATAATGCAATTGTAGATATTACTATTGGCTTTCAAATGAATCAATCCGATTGCAAATCGGTTAAGTCGTTTCCGAGAAAAACGAAAATTACATATTCCATCCGCACAAGTCACTTCCAGAATGAACCAACATAAAATTATTCTATATCTCGGAAACGGTAAGTGCTAGGTAGACATAACCATAATGCAATTGTAGATATTACTATTGGCTTTCAAATGAATCAATCCGATTGCAAATCGGTTAAGTCGTTTCCGAGAAAAACGAAAATTACATATTCCATCCGCACAAGTCACTTCCAGAATGACCCAACCTAAAAATAATCTATATCTCAGAAACGGTAAGTGCTAGGTAGACATAACCAGTATGGAATTGTGGATATTATTATTGGCTTTCAAACGAATCAATCCGATTGAAAATCGGTTAAGTCGTTTCCGAGAAAAACGAAAATTACATATTCCATCCGCACAAGTCACTTCCAGAATGAACCAACATAAAAATAATCTATATCTCGAAAACTGTGAGTGCTAGGTAGAAATAACCATAATGCAATTGTAGATATTACTATTGGCTTTCAAATGAATCAATCCGATTGTAAATCGGTTAAGTCGTTTCCGAGAAAAACGAAAATTACATATTCCATCCGCACAAGTCACTTCCAGAATGAACCAACATAAAAATAATCTATATCTCGGAAACTGTGAGTGCTAGTTAGACAAAACCAGTACGGAATTGTAGATATTGTTATTGGCTTTCAAATCAATCAATCCGATTGCAAATCGCTTAAGTCGTTTTCGAGAAAATCGAAAATTACATATTCCATCCGCACAAGTCACTTCCAGAATGAACCAACCAAAAATTATTCTATATCTCGGAAACGGTAAGAGCTGGGTATACAAAACCGGTATGGAATTGTGGATATTATTATTGGCTTTCAAATGAATCAATCCGATTGCAAATCGCTTAAGTCGTTTCCGAGAAAACCGAAAATTACATATTCCATCCGCACAAGTCACTTCCAGAATGAACCAACATAAAATTATTCTATATCTCGGAAACGGTAAGTGCTAGGTAAACATAACCATAATGCAATTGTAGATATTACTATTGGCTTTCAAATGAATCAATCCGATTGCAAATCGCTTAAGTCGTTTCCGAGAAAAACGAAAATTATTATTTCATCCGCACAAGTCACTTCCAGAATGAACCAACATAAAAATAATCTATATCTCGGAAACTGTGAGTGCTAGGTAGACAAAACCAGTACGGAATTGTAGATATTATTATTGGCTTTCAAATGAATCAATCCGATTGCAAATCGCTTAAGTCGTTTCCGAGAAAACCGAAAATTACATATTCCATCCGCACAAGTCACTTCCAGAATGAACCAACATAAAATTATTCTATATCTCGGAAACGGTAAGTGCTAGGTAGACATAACCATAATGCAATTGTAGATATTACTATTGGCTTTCAAATGAATCAATCCGATTGCAAATCGGTTAAGTCGTTTCCGAGAAAAACGAAAATTACATATTCCATCCGCACAAGTCACTTCCAGAATGAACCAACATAAAAATAATCTATATCTCGGAAACTGTGAGTGCTAGGTAGACAAAACCAGTACGGAATTGTAGATATTATGATTGGCTTTCAAATGAATCAATCCGATTGCAAATCGCTTAAGTCGTTTCCGAGAAAAACGAAAATTACATATTCCATCCGCACAAGTCACTTCCAGAATGAACCAACATAAAATTATTCTATATCTCGGAAACGGTAAGAGCTGGGCACAAGTCACTTCCAGAATGAACCAACATAAAATTATTCTATATCTCGGAAACGGTAAGAGCTGGGTATACATAACCGGTATGGAATTGTGGATATTATTATTGGCTTTCAAACGAATCAATCCGATTGAAAATCGGTTAAGTCGTTTCCGAGAAAAACGAAAATTACATATTCCATCCGCACAAGTCACTTCCAGAATGAACCAACATAAAATTATTCTATATCTCGGAAATGGTAAGCGCTAGTTATACATAACCATAATGGAATTGTAGATATTACTATTGGCTTTCAAATGAATCAATCCGATTGCAAATCGGTTAAGTCGTTTCCGAGAAAAACGAAAATTACATATTCCATCCGCACAAGTCACTTCCAGAATGAACCAATATAAAAATAATGTATATCTCGGAAACTGTGAGTGCTAGGTAGACATAACCATAATGGAATTGTAGATATTATTATTGGCTTTCAAATGAATCAATCCGATTGCAAATCGGTTAAGTCATTTCCAAAAAAACAAAATTACATATTCCATCCGCACAAGTCACTTCCAGAATGACCCAACCTAAAAATAATCTATATCTCAGAAACGGTAAGTGCTAGGTAGACATAACCAGTATGGAATTGTAGATATTACTATTGGCTTTCAAACGAATCAATCCGATTGAAAATCGGTTAAGTCGTTTCCGAGAAAAACGAAAATTACATATTCCATCCGCACAAGTCACTTCCAGAATGACCCAAACTAAAAATAATCTATATCTCAGAAACGATAAGAGCTAGGTAGACAAAACCAGTATAGAATTGTAGTAATTATTAGTGGCTTTCAAACGAATCAATCCGATTGCAAATCGCTTAAGTCGTTTCCGAGAAAAACGAAAATTATTATTTCATCCGCACAAGTCACTTCCAGAATGAACCAACATAAAAATAATCTATATCTCGGAAACTGTGAGTGCTAGGTAGACATAACCATAATGGAATTGTAGATATTATTATTGGCTTTCAAATGAATCAATCCGATTGCAAATCGCTTAAGTCGTTTCCGAGAAAAACGAAAATTACATATTCCATCCGCACAAGTCACTTCCAGAATGAACCAACATAAAATTTTTCTATATCTCGGAAACTGTGAGTGCTAGGTAGACAAAACCAGTATGGAATTGTGGATATTATTATTGGCTTTCAAACGAATCAATCCGATTGAAAATCGGTTAAGTCGTTTCCGAGAAAAACGAAAATTACATATTCCATCCGCACAAGTCACTTCCAGAATGAACCAACATAAAATTATTCTATATCTCGGAAACGGTATGCGCTAGTTATACATAACCATAATGGAATTGTAGATATTACTATTGGCTTTCAAATGAATCAATCCGATTGCAAATCGGTTAAGTCGTTTCCGAGAAAAACGAAAATTACATATTCCATCCGCACAAGTCACTTCCAGAATGAACCAACATAAAATTATTCTATATCTCGGAAACGGTAAGTGCTAGGTAGACATAACCATAATGCAATTGTAGATATTACTATTGGCTTTCAAATGAATCAATCCGATTGCAAATCGGTTAAGTCGTTTCCAAGAAAAACGAAAATTACATATTCCATCCGCACAAGTCACTTCCAGAATGAACCAACATAAAAATAATCTATATCTCGAAAACTGTGAGTGCTAGGTAGACATAACCATAATGCAATTGTAGATATTACTATTGGCTTTCAAATGAATCAATCCGATTGCAAATCGGTTAAGTCGTTTCCGAGAAAAACGAAAATTACATATTCCATCCGCACAAGTCACTTCCAGAATGAACCAACATAAAAATAATCTATATCTCGGAAACTGTGAGTGCTAGGTAGACAAAACCAGTACGGAATTGTAGATATTGTTATTGGCTTTCAAATCAATCAATCCGATTGCAAATCGCTTAAGTCGTTTTCGAGAAAATCGAAAATTACATATTCCATTCGCACAAGTCACTTCCAGAATGAACCAACCAAAAATTATTCTATATCTCGGAAACGGTAAGAGCTGGGTATACATAACCAGTATGGAATTGTGGATATTATTATTGGCTTTCAAATGAATCAATCCGATTGCAAATCGCTTAAGTCGTTTCCGAGAAAAACGAAAATTACATATTCCATCCGCACAAGTCACTTCCAGAATGAACCAACATAAAAATAATCTATATCTCGAAAACTGTGAGTGCTAGGTAGTGCTAGTTGGCTTTCAAATGAATCAATCCGATTGCAAATCGCTTAAGTCGTTTCCGAGAAAAACGAAAATTACATATTCCATCCGCACAAGTCACTTCCAGAATGAACCAACATAAAATTATTCTATATCTCGGAAACGGTAAGAGCTGGGCACAAGTCACTTCCAGAATGAACCAACATAAAATTATTCTATATCTCGGAAACGGTAAGAGCTGGGTATACATAACCAGTATGGAATTGTGGATATTACTATTGGTTTTCAAATGAATCAATCCGATTGCAAATCGGTTAAGTCCTTTCCGAGAAAAACGAAAATTACATATTCCATCCGCACAAGTCACTTCCAGAATGAACCAACCAAAAATTATTCTATATCTCGGAAACGGTAAGAGCTGGGTATACAAAAGCAGTATGGAATTGTAAATATTATTATTGGCTTTCAAATGAATCAATCCGATTGCAAATCGCTGAAGTCGTTTCCGAGAAAACCGAAAATTACATATTCCATCCGCACAAGTCACTTCCAGAATGAACCAACATAAAATTATTCTATATCTCGGAAACGGTAAGTGCTAGGTAGACATAACCATAATGCAATTGTAGATATTACTATTGGCTTTCAAATGAATCAATCCGATTGCAAATCGCTTAAGTCGTTTCCGAGAAAAACGAAAATTACATATTCCATCCGCACAAGTCACTTCCAGAATGAACCAACATAAAAATAATCTATATCTCGGAAACTGTGAGTGCTAGGTAGACAAAACCAGTACGGAATTGTAAATATTATTATTGGCTTTCAAATGAATCAATCCGATTGCAAATCGCTTAAGTCGTTTCCGAGAAAGCCGAAAATTACATATTCCATCCGCACAAGTCACTTCCAGAATGAACCAACATAAAATTATTCTATATCTCGGAAACGGTAAGTGCTAGGTAGACATAACCATAATGCAATTGTAGATATTACTATTGGCTTTCAAATGAATCAATCCGATTGCAAATCGGTTAAGTCGTTTCCGAGAAAAACGAAAATTACATATTCCATCCGCACAAGTCACTTCCAGAATGAACCAACATAAAATTATTCTATATCTCGGAAACGGTAAGAGCTGGGCACAAGTCACTTCCAGAATGAACCAACATAAAATTATTCTATATCTCGGAAACGGTAAGCGCTAGTTATACATAACCATAATGGAATTGTAGATATTACTATTGGTTTTCAAATGAATCAATCCGATTGCAAATCGGTTAAGTCCTTTCCGAGAAAAACGAAAATTACATATTCCATCCGCACAAGTCACTTCCAGAATGAACCAACATAAAAATAATGTATATCTCAGAAACGGTAAGTGCTAGGTAGACATAACCAGTATGGAATTGTGGATATTACTATTGGCTTTCAAACGAATCAATCCGATTGAAAATCGGTTAAGTCGTTTCCGAGAAAAACGAAAATTACATATTCCATCCGCACAAGTCACTTCCAGAATGACCCAAACTAAAAATAATCTATATCTCAGAAACGATAAGAGCTAGGTAGACAAAACCAGTATAGAATTGTAGTAATTATTAGTGGCTTTCAAACGAATCAATCCGATTGCAAATCGCTTAAGTCGTTTCCGAGAAAAACGAAAATTATTATTTCATCCGCACAAGTCACTTCCAGAATGAACCAACATAAAAATTATCTATATCTCGGAAACTGTGAGTGCTAGGTAGACAAAACCAGTACGGAATTGTAGATATTATTATTGGCTTTCAAATGAATCAATCCGATTGCAAATCGCTTAAGTCGTTTCCGAGAAAAACGAAAATTACATATTCCATCCGCACAAGTCACTTCCAGAATGAACCAACATAAAATTATTCTATATCTCGGAAACGGTAAGTGCTAGGTAGACATAACCATAATGCAATTGTAGATATTACTATTGGCTTTCAAATGAATCAATCCGATTGCAAATCGGTTAAGTCGTTTCCGAGAAAAACGAAAATTACATATTCCATCCGCACAAGTCACTTCCAGAATGAACCAACATAAAAATAATCTATATCTCGAAAACTGTGAGTGCTAGGTAGACATAACCATAATCCAATTGTAGATATTACTATTGGCTTTCAAATGAATCAATCCGATTGTAAATCGGTTAAGTCGTTTCCGAGAAAAACGAAAATTACATATTCCATCCGCACAAGTCACTTCCAGAATGAACCAACATAAAAATAATCTATATCTCGGAAACTGTGAGTGCTAGGTAGACAAAACCAGTACGGAATTGTAGATATTGTTATTGGCTTTCAAATCAATCAATCCGATTGCAAATCGATTAAGTCGTTTTCGAGAAAATCGAAAATTACATATTCCATCCGAACAAGTCACTTCCAGAATGAACCAACCAAAAATTATTCTATATCTCGGAAACGGTAAGAGCTGGGTATACAAAACCAGTACGGAATTGTAGATATTATTATTGGCTTTCAAATGAATCAATCCGATTGCAAATCGCTTAAGTCGTTTCCGAGAAAACCGAAAATTACATATTCCATCCGCACAAGTCACTTCCAGAATGAACCAACATAAAATTATTCTATATCTCGGAAACGGTAAGTGCTAGGTAGACATAACCATAATGCAATTGTAGATATTACTATTGGCTTTCAAATGAATCAATCCGATTGCAAATCGGTTAAGTCGTTTCCGAGAAAAACGAAAATTACATATTCCATCCGCACAAGTCACTTCCAGAATGAACCAACATAAAAATAATCTATATCTCGGAAACTGTGAGTGCTAGGTAGACAAAACCAGTACGGAATTGTAGATATTATGATTGGCTTTCAAATGAATCAATCCGATTGCAAATCGCTTAAGTCGTTTCCGAGAAAAACGAAAATTACATATTCCATCCGCACAAGTCACTTCCAGAATGAACCAACATAAAATTATTCTATATCTCGGAAACGGTAAGAGCTGGGCACAAGTCACTTCCAGAATGAACCAACATAAAATTATTCTATATCTCGGAAACGGTAAGAGCTGGGTATACATAACCGGTATGGAATTGTGGATATTATTATTGGCTTTCAAACGAATCAATCCGATTGAAAATCGGTTAAGTCGTTTCCGAGAAAAACGAAAATTACATATTCCATCCGCACAAGTCACTTCCAGAATGAACCAACATAAAATTATTCTATATCTCGGAAACGGTAAGCGCTAGTTATACATAACCATAATGGAATTGTAGATATTACTATTGGCTTTCAAATGAATCAATCCGATTGCAAATCGGTTAAGTCGTTTCCGAGAAAAACGAAAATTACATATTCCATCCGCACAAGTCACTTCCAGAATGAACCAATATAAAAATAATGTATATCTCGGAAACTGTGAGTGCTAGGTAGACATAACCATAATGGAATTGTAGATATTATTATTGGCTTTCAAATGAATCAATCCGATTGCAAATCGGTTAAGTCATTTCCAAAAAAACAAAATTACATATTCCATCCGCACAAGTCACTTCCAGAATGACCCAACCTAAAAATAATCTATATCTCAGAAACGGTAAGTGCTAGGTAGACATAACCAGTATGGAATTGTAGATATTACTATTGGCTTTCAAACGAATCAATCCGATTGAAAATCGGTTAAGTCGTTTCCGAGAAAAACGAAAATTACATATTCCATCCGCACAAGTCACTTCCAGAATGACCCAAACTAAAAATAATCTATATCTCAGAAACGATAAGAGCTAGGTAGACAAAACCAGTATAGAATTGTAGTAATTATTAGTGGCTTTCAAACGAATCAATCCGATTGCAAATCGCTTAAGTCGTTTCCGAGAAAAACGAAAATTATTATTTCATCCGCACAAGTCACTTCCAGAATGAACCAACATAAAAATAATCTATATCTCGGAAACTGTGAGTGCTAGGTAGACAAAACCAGTACGGAATTGTAGATATTGTTATTGGCTTTCAAATCAATCAATCCGATTGCAAATCGATTAAGTCGTTTTCGAGAAAATCGAAAATTACATATTCCATCCGCACAAGTCACTTCCAGAATGAACCAACATAAAATTATTCTATATCTCGGAAACGGTAAGTGCTAGGTAGACATAACCATAATGCAATTGTAGATATTACTATTGGCTTTCAAATGAATCAATCCGATTGCAAATCGGTTAAGTCGTTTCCGAGAAAAACGAAAATTACATATTCCATCCGCACAAGTCACTTCCAGAATGAACCAACATAAAATTATTCTATATCTCGGAAACGGTAAGTGCTAGGTAGACATAACCATAATGCAATTGTAGATATTACTATTGGCTTTCAAATGAATCAATCCGATTGCAAATCGGTTAAGTCGTTTCCGAGAAAAACGAAAATTACATATTCCATCCGCACAAGTCACTTCCAGAATGACCCAACCTAAAAATAATCTATATCTCAGAAACGGTAAGTGCTAGGTAGACATAACCAGTATGGAATTGTGGATATTATTATTGGCTTTCAAACGAATCAATCCGATTGAAAATCGGTTAAGTCGTTTCCGAGAAAAACGAAAATTACATATTCCATCCGCACAAGTCACTTCCAGAATGAACCAACATAAAAATAATCTATATCTCGAAAACGGTAAGTGCTAGGTAGACATAACCATAATGCAATTGTAGATATTACTATTGGCTTTCAAACGAATCAATCCGATTGAAAATCGGTTAAGTCGTTTCCGAGAAAAACGAAAATTACATATTCCATCCGCACAAGTCACTTCCAGAATGAACCAACATAAAATTATTCTATATCTCGGAAACGGTATGCGCTAGTTATACATAACCATAATGGAATTGTAGATATTACTATTGGCTTTCAAATGAATCAATCCGATTGCAAATCGGTTAAGTCGTTTCCGAGAAAAACGAAAATTACATATTCCATCCGCACAAGTCACTTCCAGAATGAACCAACATAAAAATAATGTATATCTCGGAAACTGTGAGTGCTAGGTAGACAAAACCAGTATGGGATTGTAGATATTATTATTGGCTATCAAACGAATCAATCCGATTGCGAATCGGTTAAGTCGTTTCCGAGAAAAACAAAAATTACATATTCCATCCGCACCAGTCACTTCCAAAATGATCCAACTTAAAATTATTCTATATCTATTGGCTTTTAAACGAATTTATCCGATTGCAAATCGGTTAAGTCGTTTCCGAGAAAAACGAAAATTACATATTCCATCCGAACAAGTCACTTCCAGAATGACCCAACCTAAAAATAATCTATATATCAGAAACGGTGAGTTCTAGGTAGACAAAACGAGTATGGGATTGTAGATATTATTATTGGCTATCAAACGAATCAATCCGATTGCGAATCGGTTAAGTCGTTTCCGAGTAAAACAAAAATTACATATTCCATCCGCACCAGTCACTTCCAAAATGATCCAACTTAAAATTATTCTATATCTATTGGCTTTTAAATGAATTTATCCGATTGCAAATCGGTTAAGTCGTTTCCGAGAAAAACGAAAATTACATATTCCATCCGAACAAGTCACTTCCAGAATGACCCAACGTAAACGAATCAATCCGATTGCGAATCGGTTAAGTCACTTCCGAGAAAAACGAAAAGTACATATTCCATCCGCACAAGTCACTTCCAGAATGACCCAACCTAAAAATAATCTATATATCAGAAACGGTGAGTGCTAGGTAGACAAAACGAGTATGGGATTGTAGATATTATTATTGGCTTTCAAACGAATCAATCCGATTGTAAATCGCTTAAGTCGTTTTCGAGAAAATCGAAAATTACATATTCCATCCGCACAAGTCACTTCCAGAATGAACCAACATAAAATTTTTCTATATCTCGGAAACTGTGAGTGCTAGGTAGACAAAACCAGTATGGAATTGTGGATATTATTATTGGCTTTCAAACGAATCAATCCGATTGAAAATCGGTTAAGTCGTTTCCGAGAAAAACGAAAATTACATATTCCATCCGCACAAGTCACTTCCAGAATGAACCAACATAAAATTATTCTATATCTCGGAAACGGTATGCGCTAGTTATACATAACCATAATGGAATTGTAGATATTACTATTGGCTTTCAAATGAATCAATCCGATTGCAAATCGGTTAAGTCGTTTCCGAGAAAAACGAAAATTACATATTCCATCCGCACAAGTCACTTCCAGAATGAACCAACATAAAATTATTCTATATCTCGGAAACGGTAAGTGCTAGGTAGACATAACCATAATGCAATTGTAGATATTACTATTGGCTTTCAAATGAATCAATCCGATTGCAAATCGGTTAAGTCGTTTCCAAGAAAAACGAAAATTACATATTCCATCCGCACAAGTCACTTCCAGAATGAACCAACATAAAAATAATCTATATCTCGAAAACTGTGAGTGCTAGGTAGACATAACCATAATGCAATTGTAGATATTACTATTGGCTTTCAAATGAATCAATCCGATTGCAAATCGGTTAAGTCGTTTCCGAGAAAAACGAAAATTACATATTCCATCCGCACAAGTCACTTCCAGAATGAACCAACATAAAATTATTCTATATCTCGGAAACGGTAAGTGCTAGGTAGACATAACCATAATGCAATTGTAGATATTACTATTGGCTTTCAAATGAATCAATCCGATTGCAAATCGGTTAAGTCGTTTCCGAGAAAAACGAAAATTACATATTCCATCCGCACAAGTCACTTCCAGAATGAACCAACATAAAAATAATCTATATCTCGGAAACTGTGAGTGCTAGGTAGACAAAACCAGTACGGAATTGTAGATATTATGATTGGCTTTCAAATGAATCAATCCGATTGCAAATCGCTTAAGTCGTTTCCGAGAAAAACGAAAATTACATATTCCATCCGCACAAGTCACTTCCAGAATGAACCAACATAAAATTATTCTATATCTCGGAAACGGTAAGAGCTGGGCACAAGTCACTTCCAGAATGAACCAACATAAAATTATTCTATATCTCGGAAACGGTAAGAGCTGGGTATACATAACCGGTATGGAATTGTGTATATTATTATTGGCTTTCAAACGAATCAATCCGATTGAAAATCGGTTAAGTCGTTTCCGAGAAAAACGAAAATTACATATTCCATCCGCACAAGTCACTTCCAGAATGAACCAACATAAAATTATTCTATATCTCGGAAACGGTAAGAGCTGGGTAAACATAACCAGTATGGAATTGTGGATATTATTATTGGCTTTCAAACGAATCAATCCGATTGAAAATCGGTTAAGTCGTTTCCGAGAAAAACGAAAATTACATATTCCATCCGCACAAGTCACTTCCAGAATGAACCAACATAAAATTATTCTATATCTCGGAAACGGTATGCGCTAGTTATACATAACCATAATGGAATTGTAGATATTACTATTGGCTTTCAAATGAATCAATCCGATTGCAAATCGGTTAAGTCGTTTCCGAGAAAAACGAAAATTACATATTCCATCCGCACAAGTCACTTCCAGAATGAACCAACATAAAATTATTCTATATCTCGGAAACGGTATGCGCTAGTTATACATAACCATAATGGAATTGTAGATATTACTATTGGCTTTCAAATGAATCAATCCGATTGCAAATCGGTTAAGTCGTTTCCGAGAAAAACGAAAATTACATATTCCATCCGCACAAGTCACTTCCAGAATGAACCAACATAAAAATAATGTATATCTCGGAAACTGTGAGTGCTAGGTAGACAAAACCAGTATGGGATTGTAGATATTATTATTGGCTATCAAACGAATCAATCCGATTGCGAATCGGTTAAGTCGTTTCCGAGAAAAACAAAAATTACATATTCCATCCGCACCAGTCACTTCCAAAATGATCCAACTTAAAATTATTCTATATCTATTGGCTTTTAAACGAATTTATCCGATTGCAAATCGGTTAAGTCGTTTCCGAGAAAAACGAAAATTACATATTCCATCCGAACAAGTCACTTCCAGAATGACCCAACCTAAAAATAATCTATATATCAGAAACGGTGAGTTCTAGGTAGACAAAACGAGTATGGGATTGTAGATATTATTATTGGCTATCAAACGAATCAATCCGATTGCGAATCGGTTAAGTCGTTTCCGAGAAAAACGAAAATTACATATTCCATCCGCACAAGTCACTTCCAGAATGAACCAACATAAAATTATTCTATATCTCGGAAACGGTATGCGCTAGTTATACATAACCATAATGGAATTGTAGATATTACTATTGGCTTTCAAATGAATCAATCCGATTGCAAATCGGTTAAGTCGTTTCCGAGAAAAACGAAAATTACATATTCCATCCGAACAAGTCACTTCCAGAATGACCCAACCTAAAAA
Organism: Stomoxys calcitrans; assembly: GCF_963082655.1. Taxonomy (NCBI): domain Eukaryota; kingdom Metazoa; phylum Arthropoda; class Insecta; order Diptera; family Muscidae; genus Stomoxys; species Stomoxys calcitrans. The sequence goes on along the minus strand of NC_081553.1, from coordinate 151,587,949 downwards.
TAATCTATATATCAGAAACGGTGAGTTCTAGGTAGACAAAACCAGTATGGAATTGTAGATATTATTATTGGCTTTCAAATGAATCAATCCGATTGCAAATCGCTTAAGTCGTTTCCGAGAAAACCGAAAATTACATTTTCCTTCCGCACAAGTCACTTCCAGAATGAACCAACATAAAATTATTCTATATCTCAGAAACGGTAAGTGCTAGGTAGACTTAACCATAATGCAATTGTAGATATTACTATTGGCTTTCAAATGAATCAATCCGATTGCAAATCGGTTAAGTCGTTTCCGAGAAAAACGAAAATTACATATTCCATCCGCACAAGTCACTTCCAGAATGAACCAACATAAAAATAATCTATATCTCGAAAACTGTGAGTGCTAGGTAGACATAACCATAATGGAATTGTAGATATTATTATTGGCTTTCAAATGAATCAATCCGATTGCAAATCGCTTAAGTCGTTTCCGAGAAAAACGAAAATTACATATTCCATCCGCTCAAGTCACTTCCAGAATGAACCAACATAAAATTATTCTATATCTCGGAAACGGTAAGAGCTGGGTAAACATAACCAGTATGGAATTGTGGATATTATTATTGGCTTTCAAACGAATCAATCCGATTGAAAATCGGTTAAGTCGTTTCCGAGAAAAACGAAAATTACATATTCCATCCGCACAAGTCACTTCCAGAATGAACCAACATAAAATTATTCTATATCTCGGAAACGGTATGCGCTAGTTATACATAACCATAATGGAATTGTAGATATTACTATTGGCTTTCAAATGAATCAATCCGATTGCAAATCGGTTAAGTCGTTTCCGAGAAAAACGAAAATTACATATTCCATCCGCACAAGTCACTTCCAGAATGAACCAACATAAAAATAATGTATATCTCGGAAACTGTGAGTGCTAGGTAGACAAAACCAGTATGGGATTGTAGATATTATTATTGGCTATCAAACGAATCAATCCGATTGCGAATCGGTTAAGTCGTTTCCGAGAAAAACAAAAATTACATATTCCATCCGCACCAGTCACTTCCAAAATGATCCAACTTAAAATTATTCTATATCTATTGGCTTTTAAACGAATTTATCCGATTGCAAATCGGTTAAGTCGTTTCCGAGAAAAACGAAAATTACATATTCCATCCGAACAAGTCACTTCCAGAATGACCCAACCTAAAAATAATCTATATATCAGAAACGGTGAGTTCTAGGTAGACAAAACGAGTATGGGATTGTAGATATTATTATTGGCTATCAAACGAATCAATCCGATTGCGAATCGGTTAAGTCGTTTCCGAGTAAAACAAAAATTACATATTCCATCCGCACCAGTCACTTCCAAAATGATCCAACTTAAAATTATTCTATATCTATTGGCTTTTAAATGAATTTATCCGATTGCAAATCGGTTAAGTCGTTTCCGAGAAAAACGAAAATTACATATTCCATCCGAACAAGTCACTTCCAGAATGACCCAACCTAAAAATAATCTATATATCAGAAACGGTGAGTTCTAGGTAGACAAAACGAGTATGGGATTGTAGATATTATTATTGGCTTTCAAACGAATCAATCCGATTGCGAATCGGTTAAGTCACTTCCGAGAAAAACGAAAAGTACATATTCCATCCGCACAAGTCACTTCCAGAATGACCCAACCTAAAAATAATCTATATATCAGAAACGGTGAGTGCTAGGTAGACAAAACGAGTATGGGATTGTAGATATTATTATTGGCTTTCAAACGAATCAATCCGATTGTAAATCGCTTAAGTCGTTTTCGAGAAAATCGAAAATTACATATTCCATCCGCACAAGTCACTTCCAGAATGAACCAACATAAAATTTTTCTATATCTCGGAAACTGTGAGTGCTAGGTAGACAAAACCAGTATGGAATTGTGGATATTATTATTGGCTTTCAAACGAATCAATCCGATTGAAAATCGGTTAAGTCGTTTCCGAGAAAAACGAAAATTACATATTCCATCCGCACAAGTCACTTCCAGAATGAACCAACATAAAATTATTCTATATCTCGGAAACGGTATGCGCTAGTTATACATAACCATAATGGAATTGTAGATATTACTATTGGCTTTCAAATGAATCAATCCGATTGCAAATCGGTTAAGTCGTTTCCGAGAAAAACGAAAATTACATATTCCATCCGCACAAGTCACTTCCAGAATGAACCAACATAAAATTATTCTATATCTCGGAAACGGTAAGTGCTAGGTAGACATAACCATAATGCAATTGTAGATATTACTATTGGCTTTCAAATGAATCAATCCGATTGCAAATCGGTTAAGTCGTTTCCAAGAAAAACGAAAATTACATATTCCATCCGCACAAGTCACTTCCAGAATGAACCAACATAAAAATAATCTATATCTCGAAAACTGTGAGTGCTAGGTAGACATAACCATAATGCAATTGTAGATATTACTATTGGCTTTCAAATGAATCAATCCGATTGCAAATCGGTTAAGTCGTTTCCGAGAAAAACGAAAATTACATATTCCATCCGCACAAGTCACTTCCAGAATGAACCAACATAAAATTATTCTATATCTCGGAAACGGTAAGTGCTAGGTAGACATAACCATAATGCAATTGTAGATATTACTATTGGCTTTCAAATGAATCAATCCGATTGCAAATCGGTTAAGTCGTTTCCGAGAAAAACGAAAATTACATATTCCATCCGCACAAGTCACTTCCAGAATGAACCAACATAAAAATAATCTATATCTCGGAAACTGTGAGTGCTAGGTAGACAAAACCAGTACGGAATTGTAGATATTATGATTGGCTTTCAAATGAATCAATCCGATTGCAAATCGCTTAAGTCGTTTCCGAGAAAAACGAAAATTACATATTCCATCCGCACAAGTCACTTCCAGAATGAACCAACATAAAATTATTCTATATCTCGGAAACGGTAAGAGCTGGGCACAAGTCACTTCCAGAATGAACCAACATAAAATTATTCTATATCTCGGAAACGGTAAGAGCTGGGTATACATAACCGGTATGGAATTGTGGATATTATTATTGGCTTTCAAACGAATCAATCCGATTGAAAATCGGTTAAGTCGTTTCCGAGAAAAACGAAAATTACATATTCCATCCGCACAAGTCACTTCCAGAATGAACCAACATAAAATTATTCTATATCTCGGAAACGGTAAGCGCTAGTTATACATAACCATAATGGAATTGTAGATATTACTATTGGCTTTCAAATGAATCAATCCGATTGCAAATCGGTTAAGTCGTTTCCGAGAAAAACGAAAATTACATATTCCATCCGCACAAGTCACTTCCAGAATGAACCAACTTAAAAATAATGTATATCTCGGAAACTGTGAGTGCTAGGTAGACATAACCATAATGGAATTGTAGATATTATTATTGGCTTTCAAATGAATCAATCCGATGCAAATCGGTTAAGTCGTTTCCAAAAAAACAAAATTACATATTCCATCCGCACAAGTCACTTCCAGAATGACCCAACCTAAAAATAATCTATATCTCAGAAACGGTAAGTGCTAGGTAGACATAACCAGTATGGAATTGTAGATATTACTATTGGCTTTCAAACGAATCAATCCGATTGAAAATCGGTTAAGTCGTTTCCGAGAAAAACGAAAATTACATATTCCATCCGCACAAGTCACTTCCAGAATGACCCAAACTAAAAATAATCTATATCTCAGAAACGATAAGAGCTAGGTAGACAAAACCAGTATAGAATTGTAGTAATTATTAGTGGCTTTCAAACGAATCAATCCGATTGCAAATCGCTTAAGTCGTTTCCGAGAAAAACGAAAATTATTATTTCATCCGCACAAGTCACTTCCAGAATGAACCAACATAAAAATAATCTATATCTCGGAAACTGTGAGTGCTAGGTAGACATAACCATAATGGAATTGTATATATTATTATTGGCTTTCAAATGAATCAATCCGATTGCAAATCGCTTAAGTCGTTTCCGAGAAAAACGAAAATTACATATTCCATCCGCACAAGTCACTTCCAGAATGAACCAACATAAAATTTTTCTATATCTCGGAAACTGTGAGTGCTAGGTAGACAAAACCAGTATGGAATTGTGGATATTATTATTGGCTTTCAAACGAATCAATCCGATTGAAAATCGGTTAAGTCGTTTCCGAGAAAAACGAAAATTACATATTCCATCCGCACAAGTCACTTCCAGAATGAACCAACATAAAATTATTCTATATCTCGGAAACGGTATGCGCTAGTTATACATAACCATAATGGAATTGTAGATATTACTATTGGCTTTCAAATGAATCAATCCGATTGCAAATCGGTTAAGTCGTTTCCGAGAAAAACGAAAATTACATATTCCATCCGCACAAGTCACTTCCAGAATGAACCAACATAAAATTATTCTATATCTCGGAAACGGTAAGTGCTAGGTAGACATAACCATAATGGAATTGTAGATATTACTATTGGCTTTCAAATGAATCAATCCGATTGCAAATCGGTTAAGTCGTTTCCAAGAAAAACGAAAATTACATATTCCATCCGCACAAGTCACTTCCAGAATGAACCAACATAAAAATAATCTATATCTCGAAAACTGTGAGTGCTAGGTAGACATAACCATAATGCAATTGTAGATATTACTATTGGCTTTCAAATGAATCAATCCGATTGCAAATCGGTTAAGTCGTTTCCGAGAAAAACGAAAATTACATATTCCATCCGCACAAGTCACTTCCAGAATGAACCAACATAAAAATAATCTATATCTCGGAAACTGTGAGTGCTAGGTAGACAAAACCAGTACGGAATTGTAGATATTGTTATTGGCTTTCAAATCAATCAATCCGATTGCAAATCGCTTAAGTCGTTTTCGAGAAAATCGAAAATTACATATTCCATCCGCACAAGTCACTTCCAGAATGAACCAACCAAAAATTATTCTATATCTCGGAAACGGTAAGAGCTGGGTATACATAACCAGTATGGAATTGTGGATATTATTATTGGCTTTCAAATGAATCAATCCGATTGCAAATCGCTTAAGTCGTTTCCGAGAAAACCGAAAATTACATATTCCATCCGCACAAGTCACTTCCAGAATGAACCAACATAAAATTATTCTATATCTCGGAAACGGTAAGTGCTAGGTAGACATAACCATAATGCAATTGTAGATATTACTATTGGCTTTCAAATGAATCAATCCGATTGCAAATCGGTTAAGTCGTTTCCGAGAAAAACGAAAATTACATATTCCATCCGCACAAGTCACTTCCAGAATGAACCAACATAAAAATAATCTATATCTCGGAAACTGTGAGTGCTAGGTAGACAAAACCAGTACGGAATTGTAAATATTATTATTGGCTTTCAAATGAATCAATCCGATTGCAAATCGCTTAAGTCGTTTCCGAGAAAACCGAAAATTACATATTCCATCCGCACAAGTCACTTCCAGAATGAACCAACATAAAATTATTCTATATCTCGGAAACGGTAAGCGCTAGTTATACATAACCATAATGGAATTGTAGATATTACTATTGGCTTTCAAATGAATCAATCCGATTGCAAATCGGTTAAGTCGTTTCCGAGAAAAACGAAAATTACATATTCCATCCGCACAAGTCACTTCCAGAATGAACCAACATAAAAATAATCTATATCTCGAAAACTGTGAGTGCTAGGTAGACATAACCATAATGGAATTGTAGATATTATTATTGGCTTTCAAATGAATCAATCCGATTGCAAATCGGTTAAGTCGTTTCCAAAAAAACAAAATTACATATTCCATCCGCACAAGTCACTTCCAGAATGACCCAACCTAAAAATAATCTATATCTCAGAAACGGTAAGTGCTAGGTAGACATAACCAGTATGGAATTGTAGATATTACTATTGGCTTTCAAACGAATCAATCCGATTGAAAATCGGTTAAGTCGTTTCCGAGAAAAACGAAAATTACATATTCCATCCGCACAAGTCACTTCCAGAATGACCCAAACTAAAAATAATCTATATCTCAGAAACGATAAGAGCTAGGTAGACAAAACCAGTATAGAATTGTAGTAATTATTAGTGGCTTTCAAACGAATCAATCCGATTGCAAATCGCTTAAGTCGTTTCCGAGAAAAACGAAAATTATTATTTCATCCGCACAAGTCACTTCCAGAATGAACCAACATAAAAATAATCTATATCTCGGAAACTGTGAGTGCTAGGTAGACATAACCATAATGGAATTGTATATATTATTATTGGCTTTCAAATGAATCAATCCGATTGCAAATCGCTTAAGTCGTTTCCGAGAAAAACGAAAATTACATATTCCATCCGCACAAGTCACTTCCAGAATGAACCAACATAAAATTTTTCTATATCTCGGAAACTGTGAGTGCTAGGTAGACAAAACCAGTATGGAATTGTGGATATTATTATTGGCTTTCAAACGAATCAATCCGATTGAAAATCGGTTAAGTCGTTTCCGAGAAAAACGAAAATTACATATTCCATCCGCACAAGTCACTTCCAGAATGAACCAACATAAAATTATTCTATATCTCGGAAACGGTATGCGCTAGTTATACATAACCATAATGGAATTGTAGATATTACTATTGGCTTTCAAATGAATCAATCCGATTGCAAATCGGTTAAGTCGTTTCCGAGAAAAACGAAAATTACATATTCCATCCGCACAAGTCACTTCCAGAATGAACCAACATAAAATTATTCTATATCTCGGAAACGGTAAGTGCTAGGTAGACATAACCATAATGGAATTGTAGATATTACTATTGGCTTTCAAATGAATCAATCCGATTGCAAATCGGTTAAGTCGTTTCCAAGAAAAACGAAAATTACATATTCCATCCGCACAAGTCACTTCCAGAATGAACCAACATAAAAATAATCTATATCTCGAAAACTGTGAGTGCTAGGTAGACATAACCATAATGCAATTGTAGATATTACTATTGGCTTTCAAATGAATCAATCCGATTGCAAATCGGTTAAGTCGTTTCCGAGAAAAACGAAAATTACATATTCCATCCGCACAAGTCACTTCCAGAATGAACCAACATAAAAATAATCTATATCTCGGAAACTGTGAGTGCTAGGTAGACAAAACCAGTACGGAATTGTAGATATTGTTATTGGCTTTCAAATCAATCAATCCGATTGCAAATCGCTTAAGTCGTTTTCGAGAAAATCGAAAATTACATATTCCATCCGCACAAGTCACTTCCAGAATGAACCAACCAAAAATTATTCTATATCTCGGAAACGGTAAGAGCTGGGTATACATAACCAGTATGGAATTGTGGATATTATTATTGGCTTTCAAATGAATCAATCCGATTGCAAATCGCTTAAGTCGTTTCCGAGAAAACCGAAAATTACATATTCCATCCGCACAAGTCACTTCCAGAATGAACCAACATAAAATTATTCTATATCTCGGAAACGGTAAGTGCTAGGTAGACATAACCATAATGCAATTGTAGATATTACTATTGGCTTTCAAATGAATCAATCCGATTGCAAATCGGTTAAGTCGTTTCCGAGAAAAACGAAAATTACATATTCCATCCGCACAAGTCACTTCCAGAATGAACCAACATAAAAATAATCTATATCTCGGAAACTGTGAGTGCTAGGTAGACAAAACCAGTACGGAATTGTAAATATTATTATTGGCTTTCAAATGAATCAATCCGATTGCAAATCGCTTAAGTCGTTTCCGAGAAAACCGAAAATTACATATTCCATCCGCACAAGTCACTTCCAGAATGAACCAACATAAAATTATTCTATATCTCGGAAACGGTAAGTGCTAGGTAGACATAACCATAATGCAATTGTAGATATTACTATTGGCTTTCAAATGAATCAATCCGATTGCAAATCGGTTAAGTCGTTTCCGAGAAAAACGAAAATTACATATTCCATCCGCACAAGTCACTTCCAGAATGAACCAACATAAAAATAATCTATATCTCGAAAACTGTGAGTGCTAGGTAGTGCTAGTTGGCTTTCAAATGAATCAATCCGATTGCAAATCGCTTAAGTCGTTTCCGAGAAAAACGAAAATTACATATTCCATCCGCACAAGTCACTTCCATAATGAACCAACATAAAATTATTCTATATCTCGGAAACGGTAAGAGCTGGGCACAAGTCACTTCCAGAATGAACCAACATAAAATTATTCTATATCTCGGAAACGGTAAGAGCTGGGTATACATAACCAGTATGGAATTGTGGATATTATTATTGGCTTTCAAACTAATCAATCCGATTGAAAATCGGTTAAGTCGTTTCCGAGAAAAACGAAAATTACATATTCCATCCGCACAAGTCACTTCCAGAATGAACCAACATAAAATTATTCTATATCTCGGAAACGGTAAGCGCTAGTTATACATAACCATAATGGAATTGTAGATATTACTATTGGTTTTCAAATGAATCAATCCGATTGCAAATCGGTTAAGTCGTTTCCGAGAAAAACGAAAATTACATATTCCATCCGCACAAGTCACTTCCAGAATGAACCAACATAAAAATAATGTATATCTCAGAAACGGTAAGTGCTAGGTAGACATAACCAGTATGGAATTGTGGATATTACTATTGGCTTTCAAACGAATCAATCCGATTGAAAATCGGTTAAGTCGTTTCCGAGAAAAACGAAAATTACATATTCCATCCGCACAAGTCACTTCCAGAATGACCCAAACTAAAAATAATCTATATCTCAGAAACGATAAGAGCTAGGTAGACAAAACCAGTATAGAATTGTAGTAATTATTAGTGGCTTTCAAACGAATCAATCCGATTGCAAATCGCTTAAGTCTTTTCCGAGAAAAACGAAAATTATTATTTCATCCGCACAAGTCACTTCCAGAATGAACCAACATAAAAATTATCTATATCTCGGAAACTGTGAGTGCTAGGTAGACAAAACCAGTACGGAATTGTAGATATTATTATTGGCTTTCAAATGAATCAATCCGATTGCAAATCGCTTAAGTCGTTTCCGAGAAAAACGAAAATTACATATTCCATCCGCACAAGTCACTTCCAGAATGAACCAACATAAAATTATTCTATATCTCGGAAACGGTAAGTGCTAGGTAGACATAACCATAATGCAATTGTAGATATTACTATTGGCTTTCAAATGAATCAATCCGATTGCAAATCGGTTAAGTCGTTTCCGAGAAAAACGAAAATTACATATTCCATCCGCACAAGTCACTTCCAGAATGAACCAACATAAAAATAATCTATATCTCGAAAACTGTGAGTGCTAGGTAGACATAACCATAATGCAATTGTAGATATTACTATTGGCTTTCAAATGAATCAATCCGATTGTAAATCGGTTAAGTCGTTTCCGAGAAAAACGAAAATTACATATTCCATCCGCACAAGTCACTTCCAGAATGAACCAACATAAAAATAATCTATATCTCGGAAACTGTGAGTGCTAGGTAGACAAAACCGGTACGGAGTTGTAGATATTGTTATTGGCTTTCAAATCAATCAATCCGATTGCAAATCGATTAAGTCGTTTTCGAGAAAATCGAAAATTACATATTCCATCCGCACAAGTCACTTCCAGAATGAACCAACCAAAAATTATTCTATATCTCGGAAACGGTAAGAGCTGGGTATACAAAACCAGTATGGAATTGTGGATATTATTATTGGCTTTCAAATGAATCAATCCGATTGCAAATCGCTTAAGTCGTTTCCGAGAAAACCGAAAATTACATATTCCATCCGCACAAGTCACTTCCAGAATGAACCAACATAAAATTATTCTATATCTCGGAAACGGTAAGTGCTAGGTAGACATAACCATAATGCAATTGTAGATATTACTATTGGCTTTCAAATGAATCAATCCGATTGCAAATCGCTTAAGTCGTTTCCGAGAAAAACGAAAATTATTATTTCATCCGCACAAGTCACTTCCAGAATGAACCAACATAAAAATAATCTATATCTCGGAAACTGTGAGTGCTAGGTAGACAAAACCAGTACGGAATTGTAGATATTATTATTGGCTTTCAAATGAATCAATCCGATTGCAAATCGCTTAAGTCGTTTCCGAGAAAACCGAAAATTACATATTCCATCCGCACAAGTCACTTCCAGAATGAACCAACATAAAATTATTCTATATCTCGGAAACGGTAAGTGCTAGGTAGACATAACCGTAATGCAATTGTAGATATTACTATTGGCTTTCAAATGAATCAATCCGATTGCAAATCGGTTAAGTCGTTTCCGAGAAAAACGAAAATTACATATTCCATCCGCACAAGTCACTTCCAGAATGAACCAACATAAAAATAATCTATATCTCGAAAACTGTGAGTGCTAGGTAGACATAACCATAATGGAATTGTAGATATTATTATTGGCTTTCAAATGAATCAATCCGATTGCAAATCGCTTAAGTCGTTTCCGAGAAAAACGAAAATTACATATTCCATCCGCACAAGTCACTTCCAGAATGAACCAACATAAAATTATTCTATATCTCGGAAACGGTAAGCGCTAGTTATACATAACCATAATGGAATTGTAGATATTACTATTGGCTTTCAAATGAATCAATCCGATTGCAATTCGGTTAAGTCGTTTTCGAGAAAAACGAAAATTACATATTCCATCCGCACAAGTCACTTCCAGAATGAACCAACATAAAAATAATGTATATCTCGGAAACTGTGAGTGCTAGGTAGACATAACCATAATGGAATTGTAGATATTATTATTGGCTTTCAAATGAATCAATCCGATTGCAAATCGGTTAAGTCGTTTCCAAAAAAAACAAAATTACATATTCCATCCGCACAAGTCACTTCCAGAATGACCCAACCTAAAAATAATCTATATCTCAGAAACGGTAAGTGCTAGGTAGACATAACCAGTATGGAATTGTGGATATTACTATTGGCTTTCAAACGAATCAATCCGATTGAAAATCGGTTAAGTCGTTTCCGAGAAAAACGAAAATTACATATTCCATCCGCACAAGTCACTTCCAGAATGACCCAAACTAAAAATAATCTATATCTCAGAAACGATAAGAGCTAGGTAGACAAAACCAGTATAGAATTGTAGTAATTATTAGTGGCTTTCAAACGAATCAATCCGATTGCAAATCGCTTAAGTCGTTTCCGAGAAAAACGAAAATTATTATTTCATCCGCACAAGTCACTTCCAGAATGAACCAACATAAAAATAATCTATATCTCGGAAACTGTGAGTGCTAGGTAGACAAAACCAGTATGGAATTGTAGATATTATTATTGGCTTTCAAATGAATCAATCCGATTGCAAATCGCTTAAGTCGTTTCCGAGAAAACCGAAAATTACATTTTCCTTCCGCACAAGTCACTTCCAGAATGAACCAACATAAAATTATTCTATATCTCGGAAACGGTAAGTGCTAGGTAGACTTAACCATAATGCAATTGTAGATATTACTATTGGCTTTCAAATGAATCAATCCGATTGCAAATCGGTTAAGTCGTTTCCGAGAAAAACGAAAATTACATATTCCATCCGCACAAGTCACTTCCAGAATGAACCAACATAAAAATAATCTATATCTCGAAAACTGTGAGTGCTAGGTAGACATAACCATAATGGAATTGTAGATATTATTATTGGCTTTCAAATGAATCAATCCGATTGCAAATCGCTTAAGTCGTTTCCGAGAAAAACGAAAATTACATATTCCATCCGCACAAGTCACTTCCAGAATGAACCAACATAAAATTATTCTATATCTCGGAAACGGTATGCGCTAGTTATACATAACCATAATGGAATTGTAGATATTACTATTGGTTTTCAAATGAATCAATCCGATTGCAAATCGGTTAAGTCGTTTCCGAGAAAAACGAAAATTACATATTCCATCCGCACAAGTCACTTCCAGAATGAACCAACATAAAAATAATCTATATATCAGAAACGGTGAGTTCTAGCTAGACAAAACGAGTATGGGATTGTAGATATTATTATTGGCTATCAAACGAATCAATCCGATTGCGAATCGGTTAAGTCGTTTCCGAGTAAAACAAAAATTACATATTCCATCCGCACCAGTCACTTCCAAAATGATCCAACTTAAAATTATTCTATATCTATTGGCTTTTAAATGAATTTATCCGATTGCAAATCGGTTAAGTCGTTTCCGAGAAAAACGAAAATTACATATTCCATCCGAACAAGTCACTTCCAGAATGACCCAACCTAAAAATAATCTATATATCAGAAACGGTGAGTTCTAGGTAGACAAAACGAGTATGGGATTGTAGATATTATTATTGGCTTTCAAACGAATCAATCCGATTGCGAATCGGTTAAGTCACTTCCGAGAAAAACGAAAAGTACATATTCCATCCGCACAAGTCACTTCCAGAATGACCCAACCTAAAAATAATCTATATATCAGAAACGGTGAGTGCTAGGTAGACAAAACGAGTATGGGATTGTAGATATTATTATTGGCTTTCAAACGAATCAATCCGATTGTAAATCGCTTAAGTCGTTTTCGAGAAAATCGAAAATTACATATTCCATCCGCACAAGTCACTTCCAGAATGACCCAACCAAAAAATAATCTATATCTCAGAAACGGTAAGTGCTAGGTAGACATAACCAGTATGGAATTGTGGATATTATTATTGGCTTTCAAACGAATCAATCCGATTGAAAATCGGTTAAGTCGTTTCCGAGAAAAACGAAAATTACATATTCCATCCGCACAAGTCACTTCCAGAATGAACCAACATAAAAATAATCTATATCTCGAAAACTGTGAGTGCTAGGTAGACATAACCATAATGCAATTGTAGATATTACTATTGGCTTTCAAATGAATCAATCCGATTGTAAATCGGTTAAGTCGTTTCCGAGAAAAACGAAAATTACATATTCCATCCGCACAAGTCACTTCCAGAATGAACCAACATAAAAATAATCTATATCTCGGAAACTGTGAGTGCTAGGTAGACAAAACCAGTACGGAATTGTAGATATTGTTATTGGCTTTCAAATCAATCAATCCGATTGCAAATCGCTTAAGTCGTTTTCGAGAAAATCGAAAATTACATATTCCATCCGCACAAGTCACTTCCAGAATGAACCAACCAAAAATTATTCTATATCTCGGAAACGGTAAGAGCTGGGTATACAAAACCAGTAATGAATTGTGGATATTATTATTGGCTTTCAAATGAATCAATCCGATTGCAAATCGCTTAAGTCGTTTCCGAGAAAACCGAAAATTACATATTCCATCCGCACAAGTCACTTCCAGAATGAACCAACATAAAATTATTCTATATCTCGGAAACGGTAAGTGCTAGGTAGACATAACCATAATGCAATTGTAGATATTACTATTGGCTTTCAAATGAATCAATCCGATTGCAAATCGCTTAAGTCGTTTCCGAGAAAAACGAAAATTATTATTTCATCCGCACAAGTCACTTCCAGAATGAACCAACATAAAAATAATCTATATCTCGGAAACTGTGAGTGCTAGGTAGACAAAACCAGTACGGAATTGTAGATATTATTATTGGCTTTCAAATGAATCAATCCGATTGCAAATCGCTTAAGTCGTTTCCGAGAAAACCGAAAATTACATATTCCATCCGCACAAGTCACTTCCAGAATGAACCAACATAAAATTATTCTATATCTCGGAAACGGTAAGTGCTAGGTAGACATAACCATAATGCAATTGTAGATATTACTATTGGCTTTCAAATGAATCAATCCGATTGCAAATCGGTTAAGTCGTTTCCGAGAAAAACGAAAATTACATATTCCATCCGCACAAGTCACTTCCAGAATGAACCAACATAAAAATAATCTATATCTCAGAAACGATAAGAGCTAGGTAGACAAAACCAGTATAGAATTGTAGTAATTATTAGTGGCTTTCAAACGAATCAATCCGATTGCAAATCGCTTAAGTCGTTTCCGAGAAAAACGAAAATTATTATTTCATCCGCACAAGTCACTTCCAGAATGAACCAACATAAAAATAATCTATATCTCGGAAACTGTGAGTGCTAGGTAGACAAAACCAGTATGGAATTGTAGATATTATTATTGGCTTTCAAATGAATCAATCCGATTGCAAATCGCTTACGTCGTTTCCGAGAAAACCGAATATTACATTTTCCTTCCGCACAAGTCACTTCCAGAATGAACCAACATAAAATTATTCTATATCTCGGAAACGGTAAGTGCTAGATAGACTTAACCATAATGCAATTGTAGATATTACTATTGGCTTTCAAATGAATCAATCCGATTGCAAATCGGTTAAGTCGTTTCCGAGAAAAACGAAAATTACATATTCCATCCGCACAAGTCACTTTCAGAATGAACCAACATAAAAATAATCTATATCTCGGAAACTGTGAGTGCTAGGTAGACATAACCATAATGGAATTGTAGATATTATTATTGGCTTTCAAATGAATCAATCCGATTGCAAATCGCTTAAGTCGTTTCCGAGAAAAACGAAAATTACATATTCCATCCGCACAAGTCACTTCCAGAATGAACCAACATAAAATTATTCTATATCTCGGAAACGGTAAGAGCTGGGTAAACATAACCAGTATGGAATTGTGGATATTATTATTGGCTTTCAAACGAATCAATCCGATTGAAAATCGGTTAAGTCGTTTCCGAGAAAAACGAAAATTACATATTCCATCCGCACAAGTCACTTCCAGAATGAACCAACATAAAATTATTCTATATCTCGGAAACGGTATGCGCTAGTTATACATAACCATAATGGAATTGTAGATATTACTATTGGCTTTCAAATGAATCAATCCGATTGCAAATCGGTTAAGTCGTTTCCGAGAAAAACGAAAATTACATATTCCATCCGCACAAGTCACTTCCAGAATGAACCAACATAAAAATAATGTATATCTCGGAAACTGTGAGTGCTAGGTAGACAAAACCAGTATGGGATTGTAGATATTATTATTGGCTATCAAACGAATCAATCCGATTGCGAATCGGTTAAGTCGTTTCCGAGAAAAACAAAAATTACATATTCCATCCGCACCAGTCACTTCCAAAATGATCCAACTTAAAATTATTCTATATCTATTGGCTTTTAAACGAATTTATCCGATTGCAAATCGGTTAAGTCGTTTCCGAGAAAAACGAAAATTACATATTCCATCCGAACAAGTCACTTCCAGAATGACCCAACCTAAAAATAATCTATATATCAGAAACGGTGAGTTCTAGGTAGACAAAACGAGTATGGGATTGTAGATATTATTATTGGCTATCAAACGAATCAATCCGATTGCGAATCGGTTAAGTCGTTTCCGAGTAAAACAAAAATTACATATTCCATCCGCACCAGTCACTTCCAAAATGGTCCAACTTAAAATTATTCTATATCTATTGGCTTTTAAATGAATTTATCCGATTGCAAATCGGTTAAATCGTTTCCGAGAAAAACGAAAATTACATATTCCATCCGAACAAGTCACTTCCAGAATGACCCAACCTAAAAATAATCTATATATCAGAAACGGTGAGTTCTAGGTAGACAAAACGAGTATGGGATTGTAGATATTATTATTGGCTTTCAAACGAATCAATCCGATTGCAAATCGCTTAAGTCGTTTCCGAGAAAAACGAAAATTACATATTCCATCCGCACAAGTCACTTCCAGAATGAACCAACATAAAATTATTCTATATCTCGGAAACGGTAAGAGCTGGGTAAACATAACCAGTATGGAATTGTGGATATTATTATTGGCTTTCAAACGAATCAATCCGATTGAAAATCGGTTAAGTCGTTTCCGAGAAAAACGAAAATTACATATTCCATCCGCACAAGTCACTTCCAGAATGAACCAACATAAAATTATTCTATATCTCGGAAACGGTATGCGCTAGTTATACATAACCATAATGGAATTGTAGATATTACTATTGGCTTTCAAATGAATCAATCCGATTGCAAATCGGTTAAGTCGTTTCCGAGAAAAACGAAAATTACATATTCCATCCGCACAAGTCACTTCCAGAATGAACCAACATAAAAATAATGTATATCTCGGAAACTGTGAGTGCTAGGTAGACAAAACCAGTATGGGATTGTAGATATTATTATTGGCTATCAAACGAATCAATCCGATTGCGAATCGGTTAAGTCGTTTCCGAGAAAAACAAAAATTGCATATTCCATCCGCACCAGTCACTTCCAAAATGATCCAACTTAAAATTATTCTATATCTATTGGCTTTTAAACGAATTTATCCGATTGCAAATCGGTTAAGTCGTTTCCGAGAAAAACGAAAATTACATATTCCATCCGAACAAGTCACTTCCAGAATGACCCAACCTAAAAATAATCTATATATCAGAAACGGTGAGTTCTAGGTAGACAAAACGAGTATGGGATTGTAGATATTATTATTGGCTATCAAACGAATCAATCCGATTGCGAATCGGTTAAGTCGTTTCCGAGTAAAACAAAAATTACATATTCCATCCGCACCAGTCACTTCCAAAATGGTCCAACTTAAAATTATTCTATATCTATTGGCTTTTAAATGAATTTATCCGATTGCAAATCGGTTAAATCGTTTCCGAGAAAAACGAAAATTACATATTCCATCCGAACAAGTCACTTCCAGAATGACCCAACCTAAAAATAATCTATATATCAGAAACGGTGAGTTCTAGGTAGACAAAACGAGTATGGGATTGTAGATATTATTATTGGCTTTCAAACGAATCAATCCGATTGCGAATCGGTTAAGTCACTTCCGAGAAAAACGAAAATTACATATTCCATCCGCACAAGTCACTTCCAGAATGACCCAACCTAAAAATAATCTATATATCAGAAACGGTGAGTGCTAGGTAGACAAAACGAGTATGGGATTGTAGATATTATTATTGGCTTTCAAACGAATCAATCCGATTGTAAATCGCTTAAGTCGTTTTCGAGAAAATCGAAAATTACATATTCCATCCGCACAAGTCACTTCCAGAATGACCCAACCTAAAAATAATCTATATCTCGGAAACGGTAAGTGCTAGGTAGACATAACCAGTATGGAATTGTGGATATTATTATTGGCTTTCAAACGAATCAATCCGATTGAAAATCGGTTAAGTCGTTTCCGAGAAAAACGAAAATTACATATTCCATCCGCACAAGTCACTTCCAGAATGACCCAAACTAAAAATAATCTATATCTCAGAAACGATAAGAGCTAGGTAGACAAAACCAGTATAGAATTGTATTAATTATTAGTGGCTTTCAAACGAATCAATCCGATTGCGAATCGCTTAAGTCGTTTTCGAGAAAATCGAAAATTACATATTCCATCCGCACAAGTCACTTCCAGAATGACCCAACCTAAAAATAATCTATATCTCAGAAACGGTAAGTGCTAGGTAGACATAACCAGTATGGAATTGTGGATATTATTATTGGCTTTCAAACGAATCAATCCGATTGAAAATCGGTTAAGTCGTTTCCGAGAAAAACGAAAATTACATATTCCATCCGCACAAGTCACTTCCAGAATGACCCAAACTAAAAATAATCTATATCTCAGAAACGATAAGAGCTAGGTAGACAAAACCAGTATAGAATTGTAGTAATTATTAGTGGCTTTCAAACGAATCAATCCGATTGCAAATCGCTTAAGTCGTTTCCGAGAAAAACGAAAATTATTATTTCCATCCGCACAAGTCACTTCCAGAATGAACCAACCAAAAATTATTCTATATCTCGGAAACGGTAAGTGCTAGGTAGACAAAACCAGTACAGAATTGTAGATATTAATATTGGCTTTCAAATGAATCAATCCGATTGCAAATCGCTTAAGTCGTTTCCGAGAAAACCGAAAATTACATATTCCATCCGCACAAGTCACTTCCAGAATGACCCAACCTAAAAATAATCTATATCTCAGAAACGGTAAGTGCTAGGTAGACATAACCAGTATGGAATTGTGGATATTATTATTGGCTTTCAAACGAATCAATCCGATTGAAAATCGGTTAAGTCGTTTCCGAGAAAAACGAAAATTACATATTCCATCCGCACAAGTCACTTCCAGAATGACCCAAACTAAAAACAATCTATATCTCAGAAACGATAAGAGCTAGGTAGACAAAACCAGTATAGAATTGTAGTAATTATTAGTGGCTTTCAAACGAATCAATCTGATTGCAAATCGCTTAAGTCGTTTCCGAGAAAAACGAAAATTATTATTTCATCCGCACAAGTCACTTCCAGAATGAACCAACATAAAAATAATCTATATCTCGGAAACTGTGAATCCTAGGTAGACAAAACCAGTACGGAATTGTAGATATTATTATTGGCTTTCAAATGAATCAATCCGATTGCAAATCGCTTAAGTCGTTTCCGAGAAAACCGAAAATTACATATTCCATCCGCACAAGTCACTTCCAGAATGAACCAACATAAAAATAATGTATATCTCGGAAACTGTGAGTGCTAGGTAGACATAACCATAATGGAATTGTAGATATTATTATTGGCTTTCAAATGAATCAATCCGATTGCAAGTCGTTTCCGAGAAAAACGAAAATTACATATTCCATCCGCACAAGTCACTTCCAGAATGAACCAACATAAAATTATTCTATATCTCGGAAACGGTAAGTGCTAGGTAGACATAACCATAATGCAATTGTAGATATTACTATTGGCTTTCAAATGAATCAATCCGATTGCAAATCGGTTAAGTCGTTTCCAAGAAAAACGAAAATTACATATTCCATCCGCACAAGTCACTTCCAGAATGAACCAACATAAAAATAATCTATATCTCGAAAACTGTGAGTGCTAGGTAGACATAACCATAATGCAATTGTAGATATTACTATTGGCTTTCAAATGAATCAATCCGATTGCAAATCGGTTAAGTCGTTTCCGAGAAAAACGAAAATTACATATTCCATCCGCACAAGTCACTTCCAGAATGAACCAACATAAAAATAATCTATATCTCGGAAACTGTGAGTGCTAGGTAGACAAAACCAGTACGGAATTGTAGATATTGTTATTGGCTTTCAAATCAATCAATCCGATTGCAAATCGCTTAAGTCGTTTTCGAGAAAATCGAAAATTACATATTCCATCCGCACAAGTCACTTCCAGAATGAACCAACCAAAAATTATTCTATATCTCGGAAACGGTAAGAGCTGGGTATACATAACCAGTATGGAATTGTGGATATTATTATTGGCTTTCAAATGAATCAATCCGATTGCAAATCGCTTAAGTCGTTTCCGAGAAAACCGAAAATTACATATTCCATCCGCACAAGTCACTTCCAGAATGAACCAACATAAAATTATTCTATATCTCGGAAACGGTAAGTGCTAGGTAGACATAACCATAATGCAATTGTAGATATTACTATTGGCTTTCAAATGAATCAATCCGATTGCAAATCGGTTAAGTCGTTTCCGAGAAAAACGAAAATTACATATTCCATCCGCACAAGTCACTTCCAGAATGAACCAACATAAAAATAATCTATATATCGAAAACTGTGAGTGCTAGGTAGACATAACCATAATGGAATTGTAGATATTATTATTGGCTTTCAAATGAATCAATCCGATTGCAAATCGCTTAAGTCGTTTCCGAGAAAAACGAAAATTACATATTCCATCCGCACAAGTCACTTCCAGAATGAACCAACATAAAATTATTCTTTATCTCGGAAACGGTAAGTGCTAGGTAGACATAACCATAATGCAATTGTAGATATTACTATTGGCTTTCAAATGAATCAATCCGATTGCAAATGGGTTAAGTCGTTTCCGAGAAAAACGAAAATTACATATTCCATCCGCACAAGTCACTTCCAGAATGAACCAACATAAAAATAATCTATATCTCGAAAACTGTGAGTGCTAGGTAGACATTACCATAATGGAATTGTAGATATTATTATTGGCTTTCAAATGAATCAATCCGATTGCAAATCGCTTAAGTCGTTTCCGAGAAAAACGAAAATTACATATTCCATCCGCACAAGTCACTTCCAGAATGAACCAACATAAAATTATTCTATATCTCGGAAACGGTAAGAGCTGGGTACACATAACCAGTATGGAATTGTGGATATTATTATTGGCTTTCAAACGAATCAATCTGATTGAAAATCGGTTAAGTCGTTTCCGAGAAAAACGAAAATTACATATTCCATCCGCACAAGTCACTTCCAGAATGAACCAACATAAAATTATTCTATATCTCGGAAACGCTATGCGCTAGTTATACATAACCATAATGGAATTGTAGATATTACTATTGGCTTTCAAATGAATCAATCCGATTGCAAATCGGTTAAGTCGTTTCCGAGAAAAACGAAAATTACATATTCCATCCGCACAAGTCACTTCCAGAATGAACCAACATAAAATTATTCTTTATCTCGGAAACGGTAAGTGCTAGGTAGACATAACCATAATGCAATTGTAGATATTACTATTGGCTTTCAAATGAATCAATCCGATTGCAAATGGGTTAAGTCGTTTCCGAGAAAAACGAAAATTACATATTCCATCCGCACAAGTCACTTCCAGAATGAACCAACATAAAAATAATCTATATCTCGAAAACTGTGAGTGCTAGGTAGACATTACCATAATGGAATTGTAGATATTATTATTGGCTTTCAAATGAATCAATCCGATTGCAAATCGCTTAAGTCGTTTCCGAGAAAAACGAAAATTACATATTCCATCCGCACAAGTCACTTCCAGAATGAACCAACATAAAATTATTCTATATCTCGGAGACGGTAAGAGCTGGGTACACATAACCAGTATGGAATTGTGGATATTATTATTGGCTTTCAAACGAATCAATCTGATTGAAAATCGGTTAAGTCGTTTCCGAGAAAAACGAAAATTACATATTCCATCCGCACAAGTCACTTCCAGAATGAACCAACATAAAATTATTCTATATCTCGGAAACGCTATGCGCTAGTTATACATAACCATAATGGAATTGTAGATATTACTATTGGCTTTCAAATGAATCAATCCGATTGCAAATCGGTTAAGTCGTTTCCGAGAAAAACGAAAATTACATATTCCATCCGCACAAGTCACTTCCAGAATGAACCAACATAAAAATAATGTATATCTCGGAAACTGTGAGTGCTAGGTAGACATAACCATAATGGAATTGTAGATATTATTATTGGCTTTCAAATGAATCAATCCGATTGCAAATCGATTAAGTCGTTTCCGAGAAAAACGAAAATTACATATTCCATCCGCACAAGTCACTTCCAGAATGAACCAACATAAAATTATTCTATATCTCGGAAACGGTAAGAGCTGGGTAAACATAACCAGTATGGAATTGTGGATATTATTATTGGCTTTCAAACGAATCAATCCGATTGAAAATCGGTTAAGTCGTTTCCGAGAAAAACGAAAATTACATATTCCATCCGCACAAGTCACTTCCAGAATGAACCAACATAAAATTATTCTATATCTCGGAAACGGTAAGCGCTAGTTATACATAACGATAATGGAATTGTAGATATTACTATTGGCTTTCAAATGAATCAATCCGATTGCAAATCGGTTAAGTCGTTTCCGAGAAAAACGAAAATTACATATTCCATCCGCACAAGTCACTTCCAGAATGAACCAACATAAAATTATTCTTTATCTCGGAAACGGTAAGTGCTAGGTAGACATAACCATAATGCAATTGTAGATATTACTATTGGCTTTCAAATGAATCAATCCGATTGCAAATGGGTTAAGTCGTTTCCGAGAAAAACGAAAATTACATATTCCATCCGCACAAGTCACTTCCAGAATGAACCAACATAAAAATAATCTATATCTCGAAAACTGTGAGTGCTAGGTAGACATAACCATAATGGAATTGTAGATATTATTATTGGCTTTCAAATGAATCAATCCGATTGCAAATCGCTTAAGTCGTTTCCGAGAAAAACGAAAATTACATATTCCATCCGCACAAGTCACTTCCAGAATGAACCAACATAAAATTATTCTATATCTCGGAAACGGTAAGAGCTGGGTACACATAACCAGTATGGAATTGTGGATATTATTATTGGCTTTCAAACGAATCAATCTGATTGAAAATCGGTTAAGTCGTTTCCGAGAAAAACGAAAATTACATATTCCATCCGCACAAGTCACTTCCAGAATGAACCAACATAAAATTATTCTATATCTCGGAAACGCTATGCGCTAGTTATACATAACCATAATGGAATTGTAGATATTACTATTGGCTTTCAAATGAATCAATCCGATTGCAAATCGGTTAAGTCGTTTCCGAGAAAAACGAAAATTACATATTCCATCCGCACAAGTCACTTCCAGAATGAACCAACATAAAAATAATGTATATCTCGGAAACTGTGAGTGCTAGGTAGACATAACCATAATGGAATTGTAGATATTATTATTGGCTTTCAAATGAATCAATCCGATTGCAAATCGCTTAAGTCGTTTCCGAGAAAAACGAAAATTACATATTCCATCCGCACAAGTCACTTCCAGAATGAACCAACATAAAATTATTCTATATCTCGGAAACGGTAAGAGCTGGGTATACATAGCCATTATGGAATTGTGGATATTATTATTGGCTTTCAAATCAATCAATCCGATTGCAAATCGCTTAAGTCGTTTTCGAGAAAATCGAAAATTACATATTCCATCCGCACAAGTCACTTCCAGAATGAACCAACCAAAAATTATTCTATATCTCGGAAACGGTAAGAGCTGGGTATACATAACCAGTATGGAATTGTGGATATTATTATTGGTTTTCAAATGAATCAATCCGATTGCAAATCGCTTAAGTCGTTTCCGAGAAAACCGAAAATTACATATTCCATCCGCACAAGTCACTTCCAGAATGAACCAACATAAAATTATTCTATATCTCGGAAACGGTAAGTGCTAGGTAGACATAACCATAATGCAATTGTAGATATTACTATTGGCTTCCAAATGAATCAATCCGATTGCAAATCGGTTAAGTCGTTTCCGAGAAAAACGAAAATAACATATTCCATCCGCACAAGTCACTTCCAGAATGAACCAACATAAAAATAATCTATATCTCGGAAACTGTGAGTGCTAGGTAGACAAAACCATAATGGAATTGTAGATATTATTATTGGCTTTCAAATGAATCAATCCGATTGCAAATCGCTTAAGTCGTTTCCGAGAAAAACGAAAATTACATATTCCATCCGCACAAGTCACTTCCAGAATGAACCAACATAAAATTATTCTATATCTCGGAAACGGTAAGAGCTGGGCACAAGTCACTTCCAGAATGAACCAACATAAAATTATTCTATATCTCGGAAACGGTAAGAGCTGGGCACAAGTCACTTCCAGAATGAACCAACATAAAATTATTCTATATCTCGGAAACGGTAAGTGCTAGGTAGACATAACCATAATGGAATTGTAGATATTATTATTGGCTTTCAAACGAATCAATCCGATTGAAAATCGGTTAAGTCGTTTCCGAGAAAAACGAAAATTACATATTCCATCCGCACAAGTCACTTCCAGAATGACCCAAACTAAAAATAATCTATATCTCAGAAACGATAAGAGCTAGGTAGACAAAACCAGTATAGAATTGTAGTAATTATTAGTGGCTTTCAAACGACTCAATCCGATTGCAAATCGCTTAAGTCGTTTCCGAGAAAAACGAAAATTATTATTTCATCCGCACAAGTCACTTCCAGAATGAACCAACATAAAAATAATCTATATCTCGGAAACTGTGAGTGCTAGGTAGACATAACCATAATGGAATTGTAGATATTATTATTGGCTTTCAAATGAATCAATCCGATTGCAAATCGCTTAAGTCGTTTCCGAGAAAAACGAAAACTACATATTCCATCCGCACAAGTCACTTCCAGAATGAACCAACATAAAATTTTTCTATATCTCGGAAACTGTGAGTGCTAGGTAGACAAAACCAGTATGGAATTGTGGATATTATTATTGGCTTTCAAACGAATCAATCCGATTGAAAATCGGTTAAGTCGTTTCCGAGAAAAACGAAAATTACATATTCCATCCGCACAAGTCACTTCCAGAATGAACCAACATAAAAATAATGTATATCTCGGAAACTGTGAGTGCTAGGTAGA
The DNA here is from genome assembly GCF_963082655.1 of Stomoxys calcitrans. NCBI lineage: Eukaryota > Metazoa > Arthropoda > Insecta > Diptera > Muscidae > Stomoxys > Stomoxys calcitrans. The sequence continues at coordinate 151,563,597 of NC_081553.1, read as the reverse complement.
CATAACCATAATGGAATTGTAGATATTATTATTGGCTTTCAAATGAATCAATCCGATTGCAAATCGGTTAAGTCGTTTCCAAAAAAAAACAAAATTACATGTTCCATCCGCACAAGTCACTTCCAGAATGACCCAACCTAAAAATAATCTATATCTCAGAAACGGTAAGTGCTAGGTAGACATAACCAGTATGGAATTGTGGATATTACTATTGGCTTTCAAACGAATCAATCCGATTGAAAATCGGTTAAGTCGTTTCCGAGAAAAACGAAAATTACATATTCCATCCGCACAAGTCACTTCCAGAATGACCCAAACTAAAAATAATCTATATCTCAGAAACGATAAGAGCTAGGTAGACAAAACCAGTATAGAATTGTAGTAATTATTAGTGGCTTTCAAACGACTCAATCCGATTGCAAATCGCTTAAGTCGTTTCCGAGAAAAACGAAAATTATTATTTCATCCGCACAAGTCACTTCCAGAATGAACCAACATAAAAATAATCTATATCTCGGAAACTGTGAGTGCTAGGTAGACATAACCATAATGGAATTGTAGATATTATTATTGGCTTTCAAATGAATCAATCCGATTGCAAATCGCTTAAGTCGTTTCCGAGAAAAACGAAAACTACATATTCCATCCGCACAAGTCACTTCCAGAATGAACCAACATAAAATTTTTCTATATCTCGGAAACTGTGAGTGCTAGGTAGACAAAACCAGTATGGAATTGTGGATATTATTATTGGCTTTCAAACGAATCAATCCGATTGAAAATCGGTTAAGTCGTTTCCGAGAAAAACGAAAATTACATATTCCATCCGCACAAGTCACTTCCAGAATGAACCAACATAAAATTATTCTATATCTCGGAAACGGTATGCGCTAGTTATACATAACCATAATGGAATTGTAGATATTACTATTGGCTTTCAAATGAATCAATCCGATTGCAAATCGGTTAAGTCGTTTCCGAGAAAAACGAAAATTACATATTCCATCCGCACAAGTCACTTCCAGAATGAACCAACATAAAATTATTCTATATCTCGGAAACGGTAAGTGCTAGGTAGACATAACCATAATGCAATTGTAGATATTACTATTGGCTTTCAAATGAATCAATCCGATTGCAAATCGGTTAAGTCGTTTCCAAGAAAAACGAAAATTACATATTCCATCCGCACAAGTCACTTCCAGAATGAACCAACATAAAAATAATCTATATCTCGAAAACTGTGAGTGCTAGGTAGACATAACCATAATGCAATTGTAGATATTACTATTGGCTTTCAAATGAATCAATCCGATTGCAAATCGGTTAAGTCGTTTCCGAGAAAAACGAAAATTACATATTCCATCCGCACAAGTCACTTCCAGAATGAACCAACATAAAAATAATCTATATCTCGGAAACTGTGAGTGCTAGGTAGACAAAACCAGTACGGAATTGTAGATATTGTTATTGGCTTTCAAATCAATCAATCCGATTGCAAATCGCTTAAGTCGTTTTCGAGAAAATCGAAAATTACATATTCCATCCGCACAAGTCACTTCCAGAATGAACCAACCAAAAATTATTCTATATCTCGGAAACGGTAAGAGCTGGGTATACATAACCAGTATGGAATTGTGGATATTATTGTTGGCTTTCAAATGAATCAATCCGATTGCAAATCGCTTAAGTCGAGAAAACCGAAAATTACATATTCCATCCGCACAAGTCACTTCCAGAATGAACCAACATAAAATTATTCTATATCTCGGAAACGGTAAGTGCTAGGTAGACATAACCATAATGCAATTGTAGATATTACTATTGGCTTTCAAATGAATCAATCCGATTGCAAATGGGTTAAGTCGTTTCCGAGAAAAACGAAAATTACATATTCCATCCGCACAAGTCACTTCCAGAATGAACCAACATAAAAATAATCTATATCTCGGAAACTGTGAGTGCTAGGTAGACAAAACCAGTATGGAATTGTAAATATTATTATTGGCTTTCAAATGAATCAATCCGATTGCAAATCGCTTAAGTCGTTTCCGAGAAAACCGAAAATTACATATTCCATCCGCACAAGTCACTTCCAGAATGAACCAACATAAAATTATTCTATATCTCGGAAACGATAAGTGCTAGGTAGACATAACCATAATGCAATTGTAGATATTACTATTGGCTTTCAAATGAATCAATCCGATTGCAAATCGGTTAAGTCGTTTCCGAGAAAAACGAAAATTACATATTCCATCCGCACAAGTCACTTCCAGAATGAACCAACATAAAAATAATCTATATCTCGAAAACTGTGAGTGCTAGGTAGTGCTAGTTGGCTTTCAAATGAATCAATCCGATTGCAAATCGCTTAAGTCGTTTCCGAGAAAAACGAAAATTACATATTCCATCCGCGCAAGTCACTTCCAGAATGAACCAACATAAAATTATTCTATATCTCGGAAACGGTAAGAGCTGGGTATACATAACCAGTATGGAATTGTGGATATTATTATTGGCTTTCAAACTAATCAATCCGATTGAAAATCGGTTAAGTCGTTTCCGAGAAAAACGAAAATTACATATTCCATCCGCACAAGTCACTTCCAGAATGAACCAACAAAAATTATTCTATATCTCGGAAACGGTAAGCGCTAGTTATACATAAGCATAATGGAATTGTAGATATTACTATTGGTTTTCAAATGAATCAATCCGATTGCAAATCGGTTAAGTCGTTTCCGAGAAAAACGAAAATTACATATTCCATCCGCACAAGTCACTTCCAGAATGAACCAACATAAAAATAATGTATATCTCAGAAACGGTAAGTGCTAGGTAGACATAACCAGTATGGAATTGTGGATATTACTATTGGCTTTCAAACGAATCAATCCGATTGAAAATCGGTTAAGTCGTTTCCGAGAAAAACGAAAATTACATATTCCATCCGCACAAGTCACTTCCAGAATGACCCAAACTAAAAATAATCTATATCTCAGAAACGATAAGAGCTAGGTAGACAAAACCAGTATAGAATTGTAGTAATTATTAGTGGCTTTCAAACGAATCAATCCGATTGCAAATCGCTCAAGTCGTTTCCGAGAAAAACGAAAATTATTATTTCATCCGCACAAGTCACTTCCAGAATGAACCAACATAAAAATAATCTATATCTCGGAAACTGTGAGTGCTAGGTAGACAAAACCAGTATGGAATTGTGGATATTATTATTGGCTTTCAAACGAATCAATCCGATTGAAAATCGGTTAAGTCGTTTCCGAGAAAAACGAAAATTACATATTCCATCCGCACAAGTCACTTCCAGAATGAACCAACATAAAATTATTCTATATCTCGGAAACGGTATGCGCTAGTTATACATAACCATAATGGAATTGTAGATATTACTATTGGCTTTCAAATGAATCAATCCGATTGCAAATCGGTTAAGTCGTTTCCGAGAAAAACGAAAATTACATATTCCATCCGCACAAGTCACTTCCAGAATGAACCAACATAAAAATAATCTATATCTCGAAAACTGTGAGTGCTAGGTAGACATAACCATAATGCAATTGTAGATATAACTATTGGCTTTCAAATGAATCAATCCGATTGTAAATCGGTTAAGTCGTTTCCAAGAAAAACGAAAATTACATATTCCATCCGCACAAGTCACTTCCAGAATGAACCAACATAAAAATAATCTATATCTCGAAAACTGTGAGTGATAGGGAGACATAACCATAATGCAATTGTAGATATTACTATTGGCTTTCAAATGAATCAATCCGATTGCAAATCGGTTAAGTCGTTTCCGAGAAAAACGAAAATTACATATTCCATCCGCACAAGTCACTTCCAGAATGAACCAACATAAAAATAATCTATATCTCGGAAACTGTGAGTGCTAGGTAGACAAAACCAGTACGGAATTGTAGATATTGTTATTGGCTTTCAAATCAATCAATCCGATTGCAAATCGCTTAAGTCGTTTTCGAGAAAATCGAAAATTACATATTCCATCCGCACAAGTCACTTCCAGAATGAACCAACCAAAAATTATTCTATATCTCGGAAACGGTAAGAGCTGGGTATACATAACCAGTATGGAATTGTGGATATTATTGTTGGCTTTCAAATGAATCAATCCGATTGCAAATCGCTTAAGTCGAGAAAACCGAAAATTACATATTCCATCCGCACAAGTCACTTCCAGAATGAACCAACATAAAATTATTCTATATCTCGGAAACGGTAAGTGCTAGGTAGACATAACCATAATGCAATTGTAGATATTACTATTGGCTTTCAAATGAATCAATCCGATTGCAAATCGGTTAAGTCGTTTCCGAGAAAAACGAAAATTACATATTCCATCCGCACAAGTCACTTCCAGAATGAACCAACATAAAAATAATCTATATCTCGGAAACTGTGAGTGCTAGGTAGACAAAACCAGTACGGAATTGTAAATATTATTATTGGCTTTCAAATGAATCAATCCGATTGCAAATCGGTTAAGTCGTTTCCGAGAAAAACGAAAATTACATATTCCATCCGCACAAGTCACTTCCAGAATGAACCAACATAAAAATAATCTATATCTCGAAAACTGTGAGTGCTAGGTAGTGCTAGTTGGCTTTCAAATGAATCAATCCGATTGCAAATCGCTTAAGTCGTTTCCGAGAAAAACGAAAATTACATATTCCATCCGCACAAGTCACTTCCAGAATGAACCAACATAAAATTATTCTATATCTCGGAAACGGTAAGAGCTGGGCACAAGTCACTTCCAGAATGAACCAACATAAAATTATTCTATATCTCGGAAACGGTATGAGCTGGGTATACATAACCAGTATGGAATTGTGGATATTATTATTGGCTTTCAAACTAATCAATCCGATTGAAAATCGGTTAAGTCGTTTCCGAGAAAAACGAAAATTACATATTCCATCCGCACAAGTCACTTCCAGAATGAACCAACAAAAATTATTCTATATCTCGGAAACGGTAAGCGCTAGTTATACATAAGCATAATGGAATTGTAGATATTACTATTGGTTTTCAAATGAATCAATCCGATTGCAAATCGGTTAAGTCGTTTCCGAGAAAAACGAAAATTACATATTCCATCCGCACAAGTCACTTCCAGAATGAACCAACATAAAAATAATGTATATCTCAGAAACGGTAAGTGCTAGGTAGACATAACCAGTATGGAATTGTGGATATTACTATTGGCTTTCAAACGAATCAATCCGATTGAAAATCGGTTAAGTCGTTTCCGAGAAAAACGAAAATTACATATTCCATCCGCACAAGTCACTTCCAGAATGACCCAAACTAAAAATAATCTATATCTCAGAAACGATAAGAGCTAGGTAGACAAAACCAGTATAGAATTGTAGTAATTATTAGTGGCTTTCAAACGAATCAATCCGATTGCAAATCGCTCAAGTCGTTTCCGAGAAAAACGAAAATTATTATTTCATCCGCACAAGTCACTTCCAGAATGAACCAACATAAAAATAGTCTATATCTCGGAAACTGTGAGTGCTAGGTAGACAAAACCAGTATGGAATTGTGGATATTATTATTGGCTTTCAAACGAATCAATCCGATTGAAAATCGGTTAAGTCGTTTCCGAGAAAAACGAAAATTACATATTCCATCCGCACAAGTCACTTCCAGAATGAACCAACATAAAATTATTCTATATCTCGGAAACGGTATGCGCTAGTTATACATAACCATAATGGAATTGTAGATATTACTATTGGCTTTCAAATGAATCAATCCGATTGCAAATCGGTTAAGTCGTTTCCGAGAAAAACGAAAATTACATATTCCATCCGCACAAGTCACTTCCAGAATGAACCAACATAAAAATAATCTATATCTCGAAAACTGTGAGTGCTAGGTAGACATAACCATAATGCAATTGTAGATATTACTATTGGCTTTCAAATGAATCAATCCGATTGCAAATCGGTTAAGTCGTTTCCAAGAAAAACGAAAATTACATATTCCATCCGCACAAGTCACTTCCAGAATGAACCAACATAAAAATAATCTATATCTCGAAAACTGTGAGTGATAGGGAGACATAACCATAATGCAATTGTAGATATTACTATTGGCTTTCAAATGAATCAATCCGATTGCAAATCGGTTAAGTCGTTTCCGAGAAAAACGAAAATTACATATTCCATCCGCACAAGTCACTTCCAGAATGAACCAACATAAAAATAATCTATATCTCGGAAACTGTGAGTGCTAGGTAGACAAAACCAGTACGGAATTGTAGATATTGTTATTGGCTTTCAAATCAATCAATCCGATTGCAAATCGCTTAAGTCGTTTCCGAGAAAAACGAAAATTATTATTTCATCCGCACAAGTCACTTCCAGAATGAACCAACATAAAAATAATCTATATCTCGGAAACTGTGAGTGCTAGGTAGACAAAACCAGTACGGAATTGTAGATATTATTATTGGCTTTCAAATGAATCAATCCGATTGCAAATCGCTTAAGTCGTTTCCGAGAAAAACGAAAATTACATATTCCATCCGCACAAGTCACTTCCAGAATGAACCAACATAAAATTATTCTATATCTCGGAAACGGTAAGTGCTAGGTAGACATAACCATAATGCAATTGTAGATATTACTATTGGCTTTCAAATGAATCAATCCGATTGCAAATCGGTTAAGTCGTTTCCGAGAAAAACGAAAATTACATATTCCATCCGCACAAGTCACTTCCAGAATGAACCAACATAAAAATAATCTATATCTCGAAAACTGTGAGTGCTAGGTAGACATAACCATAATGCAATTGTAGATATTACTATTGGCTTTCAAATGAATCAATCCGATTGTAAATCGGTTAAGTCGTTTCCGAGAAAAACGAAAATTACATATTCCATCCGCACAAGTCACTTCCAGAATGAACCAACATAAAAATAATCTATATCTCGGAAACTGTGAGTGCTAGGTAGACAAAACCAGTACGGAATTGTAGATATTGTTATTGGCTTTCAAGTCACTTTCAAGTCACTATTGGCTTTCACAAGTCACTTCCAGAATGAACCAACCAAAAATTATTCTATATCTCGGAAACGGTAAGAGCTGGGTATACAAAACCAGTATGGAATTGTGGATATTATTATTGGCTTTCAAATGAATCAATCCGATTGCAAATCGCTTAAGTCGTTTCCGAGAAAACCGAAAATTACATATTCCATCCGCACAAGTCACTTCCAGAATGAACCAACATAAAATTATTCTATATCTCGGAAACGGTAAGTGCTAGGTAGACATAACCATAATGCAATTGTAGATATTACTATTGGCTTTCAAATGAATCAATCCGATTGCAAATCGGTTAAGTCGTTTCCGAGAAAAACGAAAATTACATATTCCATCCGCACAAGTCACTTCCAGAATGAACCAACATAAAAATAATCTATATCTCGGAAACTGTGAGTGCTAGGTAGACAAAACCAGTACGGAATTGTAGATATTATTATTGGCTTTCAAATGAATCAATCCGATTGCAAATCGCTTAAGTCGTTTCCGAGAAAACCGAAAATTACATATTCCATCCGCACAAGTCACTTCCAGAATGAACCAACATAAAATTATTCTATATCTCGGAAACGGTAAGTGCTAGGTAGACATAACCATAATGCAATTGTAGATATTACTATTGGCTTTCAAATGAATCAATCCGATTGCAAATCGGTTAAGTCGTTTCCGAGAAAAACGAAAATTACATATCCCATCCGCACAAGTCACTTCCAGAATGAACCAACATAAAAATAATCTATATCTCGAAAACTGTGAGTGCTAGGTAGACATAACCATAATGGAATTGTAGATATTATTATTGGCTTTCAAATGAATCAATCCGATTGCAAATCGCTTAAGTCGTTTCCGAGAAAAACGAAAATTACATATTCCATCCGCACAAGTCACTTCCAGAATGAACCAACATAAAATTATTCTATATCTCGGAAACGGTAAGCGCTAGTTATACCTAACCATAATGGAATTGTAGATATTACTATTGGCTTTCAAATGAATCAATCCGATTGCAAATCGGTTAAGTCGTTTTCGAGAAAAACGAAAATTACATATTCCATCCGCACAAGTCACTTCCAGAATGAACCAACATAAAAATAATGTATATCTCGGAAACTGTGAGTGCTAGGTAGACATAACCATAATGGAATTGTAGATATTATTATTGGCTTTCAAATGAATCAATCCGATTGCAAATCGGTTAAGTCGTTTCCAAAAAAAACAAAATTACATATTCCATCCGCACAAGTCACTTCCAGAATGACCCAACCTAAAAATAATCTATATCTCAGAAACGGTAAGTGCTAGGTAGACATAACCAGTATGGAATTGTGGATATTACTATTGGCTTTCAAACGAATCAATCCGATTGAAAATCGGTTAAGTCGTTACCGAGAAAAACGAAAATTACATATTCCATCCGCACAAGTCACTTCCAGAATGACCCAAACTAAAAATAATCTATATCTCAGAAACGATAAGAGCTAGGTAGACAAAACCAGTATAGAATTGTAGTAATTATTAGTGGCTTTCAAACGAATCAATCCGATTGCAAATCGCTTAAGTCGTTTCCGAGAAAAACGAAAATTATTATTTCATCCGCACAAGTCACTTCCAGAATGAACCAACATAAAAATAATCTATATCTCGGAAACTGTGAGTGCTAGGTAGACAAAACCAGTACGGAATTGTAGATATTATTATTGGCTTTCAAATGAATCAATCCGATTGCAAATCGCTTAAGTCGTTTCCGAGAAAAACGAAAATTACATATTCCATCCGCACAAGTCACTTCCAGAATGAACCAACATAAAATTATTCTATATCTCGGAAACGGTAAGTGCTAGGTAGACATAACCATAATGCAATTGTAGATATTACTATTGGCTTTCAAATGAATCAATCCGATTGCAAATCGGTTAAGTCGTTTCCGAGAAAAACGAAAATTACATATTCCATCCGCACAAGTCACTTCCAGAATGAACCAACATAAAAATAATCTATATCTCGAAAACTGTGAGTGCTAGGTAGACATAACCATAATGCAATTGTAGATATTACTATTGGCTTTCAAATGAATCAATCCGATTGTAAATCGGTTAAGTCGTTTCCGAGAAAAACGAAAATTACATATTCCATCCGCACAAGTCACTTCCAGAATGAACCAACATAAAAATAATCTATATCTCGGAAACTGTGAGTGCTAGGTAGACAAAACCAGTACGGAATTGTAGATATTGTTATTGGCTTTCAAGTCACTTTCAAGTCACTATTGGCTTTCACAAGTCACTTCCAGAATGAACCAACCAAAAATTATTCTATATCTCGGAAACGGTAAGAGCTGGGTATACAAAACCAGTATGGAATTGTGGATATTATTATTGGCTTTCAAATGAATCAATCCGATTGCAAATCGCTTAAGTCGTTTCCGAGAAAACCGAAAATTACATATTCCATCCGCACAAGTCACTTCCAGAATGAACCAACATAAAATTATTCTATATCTCGGAAACGGTAAGTGCTAGGTAGACATAACCATAATGCAATTGTAGATATTACTATTGGCTTTCAAATGAATCAATCCGATTGCAAATCGGTTAAGTCGTTTCCGAGAAAAACGAAAATTACATATTCCATCCGCACAAGTCACTTCCAGAATGAACCAACATAAAAATAATCTATATCTCGGAAACTGTGAGTGCTAGGTAGACAAAACCAGTACGGAATTGTAGATATTATTATTGGCTTTCAAATGAATCAATCCGATTGCAAATCGCTTAAGTCGTTTCCGAGAAAACCGAAAATTACATATTCCATCCGCACAAGTCACTTCCAGAATGAACCAACATAAAATTATTCTATATCTCGGAAACGGTAAGTGCTAGGTAGACTAACCATAATGCAATTGTAGATATTACTATTGGCTTTCAAATGAATCAATCCGATTGCAAATCGGTTAAGTCGTTTCCGAGAAAAACGAAAATTACATATCCCATCCGCACAAGTCACTTCCAGAATGAACCAACATAAAAATAATCTATATCTCGAAAACTGTGAGTGCTAGGTAGACATAACCATAATGGAATTGTAGATATTATTATTGGCTTTCAAATGAATCAATCCGATTGCAAATCGCTTAAGTCGTTTCCGAGAAAAACGAAAATTACATATTCCATCCGCACAAGTCACTTCCAGAATGAACCAACATAAAATTATTCTATATCTCGGAAACGGTATGCGCTAGTTATACATAACCATAATGGAATTGTAGATATTACTATTGGCTTTCAAATGAATCAATCCGATTGCAAATCGGTTAAGTCGTTTCCGAGAAAAACGAAAATTACATATTCCATCCGCACAAGTCACTTCCAGAATGAACCAACATAAAAATAATGTATATCTCGGAAACTGTGAGTGCTAGGTAGACAAAACCAGTATGGGATTGTAGATATTATTATTGGCTATCAAACGAATCAATCCGATTGCGAATCGGTTAAGTCGTTTCCGAGAAAAACAAAAATTACATATTCCATCCGCACCAGTCACTTCCAAAATGATCCAACTTAAAATTATTCTATATCTATTGGCTTTTAAACGAATTTATCCGATTGCAAATCGGTTAAGTCGTTTCCGAGAAAAACGAAAATTACATATTCCATCCGAACAAGTCACTTCCAGAATGACCCAACCTAAAAATAATCTATATATCAGAAACGGTGAGTTCTAGGTAGACAAAACGAGTATGGGATTGTAGATATTATTATTGGCTTTCAAACGAATCAATCCGATTGCGAATCGGTTAAGTCACTTCCGAGAAAAACGAAAAGTACATATTCCATCCACACAAGTCACTTCCAGAATGACCCAACCTAAAAATAATCTATATATCAGAAACGGTGAGTGCTAGGTAGACAAAACGAGTATGGGATTGTAGATATTATTATTGGCTTTCAAACGAATCAATCCGATTGTAAATCGCTTAAGTCGTTTTCGAGAAAATCGAAAATTACATATTCCATCCGCACAAGTCACTTCCAGAATGACCCAACCTAAAAATAATCTATATCTCAGAAACGGTAAGTGCTAGGTAGACATAACCAGTATGGAATTGTGGATATTATTATTGGCTTTCAAACGAATCAATCCGATTGAAAATCGGTTAAGTCGTTTCCGAGAAAAACGAAAATTACATATTCCATCCGCACAAGTCACTTCCAGAATGACCCAAACTAAAAATAATCTATATCTCAGAAACGATAAGAGCTAGGTAGACAAAACCAGTATAGAATTGTAGTAATTATTAGTGGCTTTCAAACGAATCAATCCGATTGCAAATCGCTTAAGTCGTTTTCGAGAAAATCGAAAATTACATATTCCATCCGCACAAGTCACTTCCAGAATGACCCAACCTAAAAATAATCTATATCTCAGAAACGGTAAGTGCTAGGTAGACATAACCAGTATGGAATTGTGGATATTATTATTGGCTTTCAAACGAATCAATCCGATTGAAAATCGGTTAAGTCGTTTCCGAGAAAAACGAAAATTACATATTCCATCCGCACAAGTCACTTCCAGAATGACCCAAACTAAAAATAATCTATATCTCAGAAACGATAAGAGCTTGGTAGACAAAACCCGTATAGAATTGTAGTAATTATTAGTGGCTTTCAAACGAATCAATCCGATTGCAAATCGCTTAAGTCGTTTCCGAGAAAAACGAAAATTATTATTTCCATCCGCACAAGTCACTTCCAGAATGAACCAACCAAAAATTATTCTATATCTCGGAAATGGTAAGTGCTAGGTAGACAAAACAAGTACAGAATTGTAGATATTATTATTGGCTTTCAAATGAATCAATCCGATTGTAAATCGCTTAAGTCGTTTTCGAGAAAATCGAAAATTACATATTCCATCCGCACAAGTCACTTCCAGAATGACCCAACCTAAAAATAATCTATATCTCAGAAACGGTAAGTGCTAGGTAGACATAACCAGTATGGAATTGTGGATATTATTATTGGCTTTCAAACGAATCAATCCGATTGAAAATCGGTTAAGTCGTTTCCGAGAAAAACGAAAATTACATATTCCATCCGCACAAGTCACTTCCAGAATGACCCAAACTAAAAATAATCTATATCTCAGAAACGATAAGAGCTAGGTAGACAAAACCAGTATAGAATTGTAGTAATTATTAGTGGCTTTCAAACGAATCAATTCGATTGCAAATCGCTTAAGTCGTTTCCGAGAAAAACGAAAATTATTATTTCATCCGCACAAGTCACTTCCAGAATGAACCAACATAAAAATAATCTATATCTCGGAAACTGTGAATGCTAGGTAGACAAAACCAGTACGAAATTGTAGATATTATTATTGGCTTTCAAATGAATCAATCCGATTGCAAATCGCTTAAGTCGTTTCCGAGAAAACCGAAAATTACATATTCCATCCGCACAAGTCACTTCCAGAATGAACCAACATAAAAATAATGTATATCTCGGAAACTGTGAGTGCTAGGTAGACATAACCATAATGGAATTGTAGATATTATTATTGGCTTTCAAATGAATCAATCCGATTGCAAATCGCTTAAGTCGTTTCCGAGAGAAACGAAAATTACATATTCCATCCGCACAAGTCACTTCCAGAATGAACCAACATAAAATTATTCTATATCTCGGAAACGGTAAGAGCTGGGTATACATAACCAGTATGGAATTGTGGATATTATTATTGGCTTTCAAACGAATCAATCCGATTGAAAATCGGTTAAGTCGTTTCCGAGAAAAACGAAAATTACATATTCCATCCGCACAAGTCACTACCAGAATGAACCAACATAAAATTATTCTATATCTCGGAAACGGTAAGCGCTAGTTATACATAACCATAATGGAATTGTAGATATTACTATTGGCTTTCAAATGAATCAATCCGATTGCAAATCGCTTAAGTCGTTTCCGTGAAAAACGAAAATTACATATTCCATCCGCACAAGTCACTTCCAGAATGACCCAACCTAAATATAATCTATATCTCAGAAACGGTAAGTGCTAGGTATACATAACCAGTATGGAATTGTAGATATTATTATTGGCTTTCAAATGAATCAATCCGTTTGCAAATCGCTTAAGTCGTTTCCGAGAAAAACGAAAATTACATATTCCATCCGCACAAGTCACTTCCAGAATGACCCAACCTAAATATAATCTATATCTCAGAAACGGTAAGTGCTAGGTATACATAACCAGTATGGAATTGTACATATTATTATTGGCTTTCAAATGAATCAATCCGATTGCAAATCGCTTAAGTCGTTTTCGAGAAAAACGAAAATTACATATTCCATCCGCACAAGTCACTTCCAGAATGAAACAACCTAAAAATAATCTATATCTCAGAAACGGTAAGTGCTAGGTATACAAAACCAGTATGGAATTGTGGATATTATTATTGGCTTTCAAATGAATCAATCCGATTGCAAATCGGTTAAGTCGTTTCCGAGAAAAACGAAAATTACATATTCCATCCGCACAAGTCACTTCCAGAATGACCCAACCTAAATATAATCTATATCTCAGAAACGGTAAGTGCTAGGTATACATAACCAGTATGGAATTGTGGATATTATTATTGGCTTTCAAATGAATCAATCCGATTGCAAATCGCTTAAGTCGTTTCCGTGAAAAACGAAAATTACATATTCCATCCGCACAAGTCACTTCCAGAATGACCCAACCTAAATATAATCTATATCTCAGAAACGGTAAGTGCTAGGTATACATAACCAGTATGGAATTGTGGATATTATTATTGGCTTTTAAATGAATCAATCCGATTGCAAATCGCTTAAGTCGTTTCCGAGAAAAACAAAAATTACATATTCCATCCGCACCAGTCACTTCCAAAATGATCCAACTTAAAATTATTCTATATCTATTGGCTTTTAAACGAATTTATCCGATTGCAAATCGGTTAAGTCGTTTCCGAGAAAAACGAAAATTACATATTCCATCCGAACAAGTCACTTCCAGAATGACCCAACCTAAAAATAATCTATATATCAGAAACGGTGAGTTCTAGGTAGACAAAACGAGTATGGGATTGTAGATATTATTATTGGCTATCAAACGAATCAATCCGATTGCGAATCGGTTAAGTCGTTTCCGAGAAAAACAAAAATTACATATTCCATCCGCACCAGTCACTTCCAAAATGATCCAACTTAAAATTATTCTATATCTATTGGCTTTTAAATGAATTTATCCGATTGCAAATCGGTTAAGTCGTTTCCGAGAAAAACGAAAATTACATATTCCATCCGAACAAGTCACTTCCAGAATGACCCAACCTAAAAATAATCTATATATCAGAAACGGTGAGTTCTAGGTAGACAAAACGAGTATGGGATTGTAGATATTATTATTGGCTTTCAAACGAATCAATCCGATTGCGAATCGGTTAAGTCACTTCCGAGAAAAACGAAAAGTACATATTCCATCCACACAAGTCACTTCCAGAATGACCCAACCTAAAAATAATCTATATATCAGAAACGGTGAGTGCTAGGTAGACAAAACGAGTATGGGATTGTAGATATTATTATTGGCTTTCAAACGAATCAATCCGATTGTAAATCGCTTAAGTCGTTTTCGAGAAAATCGAAAATTACATATTCCATCCGCACAAGTCACTTCCAGAATGACCCAACCTAAAAATAATCTATATCTCAGAAACGGTAAGTGCTAGGTAGACATAACCAGTATGGAATTGTGGATATTATTATTGGCTTTCAAACGAATCAATCCGATTGAAAATCGGTTAAGTCGTTTCCGAGAAAAACGAAAATTACATATTCCATCCGCACAAGTCACTTCCAGAATGACCCAAACTAAAAATAATCTATATCTCAGAAACGATAAGAGCTAGGTAGACAAAACCAGTATAGAATTGTAGTAATTATTAGTGGCTTTCAAACGAATCAATCCGATTGCAAATCGCTTAAGTCGTTTCCGAGAAAAACGAAAATTATTATTTCCATCCGCACAAGTCACTTCCAGAATGAACCAACCAAAAATTATTCTATATCTCGGAAATGGTAAGTGCTAGGTAGACAAAACCAGTACAGAATTGTAGATATTATTATTGGCTTTCAAATGAATCAATCCGATTGTAAATCGCTTAAGTCGTTTTCGAGAAAATCGAAAATTACATATTCCATCCGCACAAGTCACTTCCAGAATGACCCAACCTAAAAATAATCTATATCTCAGAAACGGTGAGTGCTAGGTAGACATAACCAGTATGGAATTGTGGATATTATTATTGGCTTTCAAACGAATCAATCCGATTGAAAATCGGTTAAGTCGTTTCCGAGAAAAACGAAAATTACATATTCCATCCGCACAAGTCACTTCCAGAATGACCCAAACTAAAAATAATCTATATCTCAGAAACGATAAGAGCTAGGTAGACAAAACCAGTATAGAATTGTAGTAATTATTAGTGGCTTTCAAACGAATCAATCTGATTGCAAATCGCTTAAGTCGTTTCCGAGAAAAACGAAAATTATTATTTCATCCGCACAAGTCACTTCCAGAATGAACCAACATAAAAATAATCTATATCTCGGAAACTGTGAATGCTAGGTAGACAAAACCAGTACGAAATTGTAGATATTATTATTGGCTTTCAAATGAATCAATCCGATTGCAAATCGCTTAAGTCGTTTCCGAGAAAACCGAAAATTACATATTCCATCCGCACAAGTCACTTCCAGAATGAACCAACATAAAAATAATGTATATCTCGGAAACTGTGAGTGCTAGGTAGACATAACCATAATGGAATTGTAGATATTATTATTGGCTTTCAAATGAATCAATCCAATTGCAAATCGCTTAAGTCGTTTCCGAGAAAAACGAAAATTACATATTCCATCCGCACAAGTCACTTCCAGAATGAACCAACATAAAATTATTCTATATCTCGGAAACGGTAAGAGCTGGGTATACATAACCAGTATGGAATTGTGGATATTATTATTGGCTTTCTATATTGATGCTATACGTTTCACTGTTAAAGAGAGCAGACGTGTTTTTGAGCGGCTCCATAAGTTCGACTGGTATTCACTGTTCCGATACATTTCTGGCAAGGAGGAGGCGTGTAGTCCATACTTCAGGAAGCTGTGCATCTTGCGACGAGTTCGGGAGGCTGCCCTTGTTCGGAAAAGTGCTTATTTCTTTGCGAGAAGTTTTAATTTTTGTAAAACAGATTGTGAAATCACTGGAAGGAAGATCTGTTGATGTTAACCGGTCAATGTTTTGCACAAATTCAGCAATCGGCACAACAGAAAACAGCTGGTACGTTTTGACAGTTTTGATAGTGTTGTATTTTACGTTTGAGGCCGAGCTTACATTGTAAAAGAAAGTCAGAGTTTGGATTTAAATAACTAGCAATAGAAATTCACCACTGCTACCACAGCATTAGATTAAATATACAACCCTAAAAGTATACTACAGAAAATTATAAAAACCGACTATAGCTCTGGTAACAACTTATCACCAAGAAAGTAGTAACCACCAAATTATTGGTCATTAAGGAATGTCAGAAAATCAGAAAACTTTGTTACAGACAACCCAACAAACAAAAAGAAAACTCCAGGAAACATCGCCAGAATATCAAAATATGTCGAAGAAACCCGTTGGCAATATGGAAGTGAGCGACTTAGTCGAGCTGATGAAATGCACAATGAGCGAATTGCTTGAAGACAAACTGCAAAATCTACCAACAAAACAAGATATTGAGGAGGTCAAGGCGGGAATATCATGGGCAACATCAGAGATTTCAGATCTCAAGGCAGAAAATGCAAAATTGAAAATGGAATTAGAGCTTCTGAAAAATAAAATTGAGAATAACGACCGTAGCATAAGATGGTTAGAGAATCAGGTCAGCAATACAAAACTTGTTTTTAAGGGAATTGTGAACGAAAAACCCGCAATAAACCCGGTTGTTAAGCTGTGCACTGAAAAACTGCAAATAACACCAGCCATAAAATCAGCTAAAACTATATTTGAACGAGGAAATGTGCAAACGGTGGTAGTAGAATTCGATAATGAAACTGTTGCATCAGAAGTACTTCAAAAAACAAGATTTTTATCCGGAACTTCAATCTATGTAGATCGAGATCTATGTCCAAGAAGACAGCGAAACAAGGTTGCAATGCTTTTAGTACGGAAGGATATTCTCCAGGAATCTAAAAAACATAAAATAATAGTAAGGGATGATAAAATGAAAATAAAAGATTATTGGTTCACATGGAACAACAACAACATTTTAACGTGTGGAAAAAGGAATGCTGAAATAGTTCTCAAAGAACTCTATGGCGAAGAATTATCCAGAACCAACTTTGACACAATTTTTGATGAGATTCAGTCAAAAAACTACTAAGATTAAATTCTAATCAGATTAGCCAAACTGTCGAGCAGAAAAATTGTAATTTAGAGCTAAAAATAATATCTTACAATATAAATGGTTTGGCAAACAAATATATGTTCCCAATATTCTTCACTTTTTTAAATGATTTTGATATAATTATTCTATTGGAAACACATCTCACAATCGAAAACACTAAACAAGCAGAGAAATATTTTCCAAATCACGATATTGACTGGGTATATGCAACAAGGGCAAGTAGATATGGAAGAGCAATTGGTGGGGTAATGATAGCTATCAAACGGTCAATCAAGGGAAACTATCTACAATATGAATTCGTTATGTTTTCTGGAATAAAAGCATTATATTTAAAGCTAGGCCAACTTAAATTCTGGATGCTACCATTGTATTTACGCAGTGTAAATTGGACCAACGATTTTACTGCAGTGAAACGAATAATTGAAGAAGACCCATGCAAAGATGTGATAATGATAGGTGATATGAATATCCGCATTGGAAGCAGTCAACAAGAAATAGTTTCGCTATTTAGAGAATCTTTCTCTGCAGGCATGAAGATAAGAAAATCGATGGATAAGGAAATTAATAGCAAAGGGCGCACATATCTGGAGTTCTGCAATGACAACAACTTAGTAATACTAAATGGCCAGACAAAAGGAGATGAAGATGGCAACTTTACTTTTGTGAGTACGGTTGGCGAGTCGGTTAATGACATATGTGCTATGTCTTCCAGTTTACTACAATATGTGGACAATTTTGCTGTCGAAGAAAACATTTGGTCTGACCATCTCCCCATTTCTTTGAAAATGAAATTTAATATAAACGGAACTGTTACAAACAGACTAAAGCTCTTACCAAAACTCTCTTGGAAAGACAACGACAAAAACAACTACCAAACAATGCTGAACATAAATCTTCAAAATGTCTTGAATACCCACGAAGTTCACAACCTTAAGGATCTGACAGACATCATAGTAAAATCATCTGTAACCACAGATAATCATAGCTACAAGCCAAAGGGGAAGTGGTATACTGAAAGATGTCATTGGGCGAGGAAAAAAGTCTTTAAAAGCTTGAGGAAATTTAAGAAAAGTAGCAATGAATGTAATAAACAACAATACCTGCAAGCACAACGTATATATAAAATGATATGCGTAACGAGCAAAAAGGCTTATTACAGCATGATTAGCGAACAAATCAACAATATTAAAAACAGTAAAGAATGGTGGAAATTAGTACGGGAGATTAATAATAACCAATTTCATATAGGCCCGAATATATCTGCGTCATCTTTTAGAGACTACTTCATGAAGCTACTCAATACAGATCAGACAACGTCGAATATTCTGTACGCTCCCTCATTTATCACAGTTCATTTATTAGACAAGGAAATAACGGTCGAAGAAGTAAAGAGAATGTTACAAAAGGTTAAACTAAACAAAGCTCCAGGAGAGGACAGGATTCCTTATGAATTTTTTGTTAATGCTACAGACGAGTTTATTTCGGAACTAGTACAGGTGTACAACACAATGTATACTAATGGAATAGTGGATGAGTCTTTTATCAAAACGGTAATTTTCCCAATTCACAAAAAGGGCAATGTAAATGAGACGAAAAATTATCGTGGAATATCATTCATGAACTCTGTAGCAAAAATATTCATGGGAGTTCTTAACGAAAGGCTGCAATTGTGGATAGAGGAAAGAAATATTTTAGTCGAATATCAGGCAGGCTTCCGAAAAAAGTACTCAACTACAGATAACATATACAACCTAGCGTCAATAGTTCACATTAAGCTGGCAAAAAAAGAAAAAGTATACGCATTTTTTGTGGACTTCAAAGCCGCATTTGACAAGATATCCCGAAGCCTACTTATCTACAAATTGCACGAAATGGGCATATCAAATAAATTTGTTACAATAATAGAAAATATCTATCAAAACACCCAATCAGCTATATGGACAGGAGAAGAATTATCGTATTATTTTCATACCATCTCGGGAGTAAAACAAGGCTGCCTTTTATCTCCACTGCTGTTTGCACTTTACGTCAACGACCTACATGATAGTCTGGGAGGAGGCTTGAATATAGAATGGCTGAACATAAGAGTATTACTATATGCGGACGACATTGTAATTCTGGTCGACGACAAGACGGTACTACAAAACATGATATCCAACTTAGAATACTATTGCGCAAAATGGAATCTGGAGGTTAACATGGACAAATCCAAAATAATTATTTTTCGAAACGGCGGACGAATATCTGACCACGAAAAATGGTATTTTCACGGAGAAGCGATAGAAATTGTTTCTGAGTATAATTATCTTGGTGTTATAATTACACCGCAAATGAAATTCCAAAAGCATGTTAAAAGTCGTAATGCTCAAGCAAAAAGTGCAATAAACATGACTTGGAAAGCATTTCTTCAAAAGAAAGATATTTCCTTGAGCCAAAAATGGAATTTATATCTGGCGGTTAGCAGATCCATACAGTCCTACTCCGCACAAGTCTGGGGATTTGGAAATTTTGAAGAAGTAGATAAGCTACAGCGTTTTTTTCTGAAACGAGTTCTGAAGCTACCCGAAAACACCCCAAATTATGCTATCGCTCTTGAAACCTGCATAGAAAATAGTCATATATATACGCTACAACTGCATATGAAATACGTGGGCAGAACTATGTTTAAATATAATCGAGATCGACTACCGCATCAGCTATCTAAAATTCTACTGAACAAACAACTGTTCTGGGTTAAAGAATTAAATGAGTTTGACATCCACGTAATCGATGCAAGCATCAATGAAACTACCTGGAATGGAATAATAACATCGCTCACTAACCATCTAAATGCGTGCAGTCGTACAAAATATGAACAGAAGGCAACACAAAGCAACGAAAGAATTTATAAACACCTAGACTACACTAGGGGTTCTGAATATATATCCGATCGCTACACTGAAGATGATATAACTTGGATACTAAAGGCAAGATGCGATTTGATATACCTCAATGGAAGCCAATACACTGCCAATTCTAATGAAATTACCGAATGCACATTATGTAATATGCGAGCAAAAGAAAACATTCAGCATTTCTTAGGAATATGCCCAATACTGCGAGGATACCGGATGCAATTTTTTGGCAAAATTAGTTTAACTGACAGAGAAATCATAGATATTCTAGATGGCAGAGGAGCCTTGGATTGGATAAACTTAGTGAAATATTTAAAAAATGCACTGAAGTATAGAAAATTAATAATCACTGAATTCACATGAAATTTAAACATAATGTTCTCTTTACCAAATCTCAAATGTTTGTATTAAATTTACCGGCTGACGACACTAAGTCAAAGCCGTATATCTTATTTCATAATCTAATATTCGAAGTACGATTTATTTTTTAAAATGAAATGAATAAAGATACTACTACTACTACTACTTATTGGCTTTCAAACGAATCAATCCGATTGAAAATCGGTTAAGTCGTTTCCGAGAAAAACGAAAATTACATATTCCATCCGCACAAGTCACTACCAGAATGAACCAACATAAAATTATTCTATATCTCGGAAACGGTAAGCGCTAGTTATACATAACCATAATGGAATTGTAGATATTACTATTGGCTTTCAAATGAATCAATCCGATTGCAAATCGCTTAAGTCGTTTCCGTGAAAAACGAAAATTACATATTCCATCCGCACAAGTCACTTCCAGAATGACCCAACCTAAATATAATCTATATCTCAGAAACGGTAAGTGCTAGGTATACATAACCAGTATGGAATTGTAGATATTATTATTGGCTTTCAAATGAATCAATCCGATTGCAAATCGCTTAAGTCGTTTCCGAGAAAAACGAAAATTACATATTCCATCCGCACAAGTCACTTCCAGAATGACCCAACCTAAATATAATCTATATCTCAGAAACGGTAAGTGCTAGGTATACATAACCAGTATGGAATTGTAGATATTATTATTGGCTTTCAAATGAATCAATCCGATTGCAAATCGCTTAAGTCGTTTCCGAGAAAAACGAAAATTACATATTCCATCCGCACAAGTCACTTCCAGAATGAAACAACCTAAAAATAATCTATATCTCAGAAACGGTAAGTGCTAGGTATACAAAACCAGTATGGAATTGTGGATATTATTATTGGCTTTCAAATGAATCAATCCGATTGCAAATCGGTTAAGTCGTTTCCGAGAAAAACGAAAATTACATATTCCATCCGCACAAGTCACTTCCAGAATGACCCAACCTAAATATAATCTATATCTCAGAAACGGTAAGTGCTAGGTATACATAACCAGTATGGAATTGTGGATATTATTATTGGCTTTCAAATGAATCAATCCGATTGCAAATCGCTTAAGTCGTTTCCGTGAAAAACGAAAATTACATATTCCATCCGCACAAGTCACTTCCAGAATGACCCAACCTAAATATAATCTATATCTCAGAAACGGTAAGTGCTAGGTATACATAACCAGTATGGAATTGTGGATATTATTATTGGCTTTCAAATGAATCAATCCGATTGCAAATCGCTTAAGTCGTTTCCGAGAAAAACGAAAATTACATATTCCATCCGCAAAAGTCACTTCCAGAATGAAACAACCTAAAAATAATCTATATCTCGGAAACTGTGAGTGCTAGGTATACAAAACCAGTATGGAATTGTGGATATTATTATTGGCTTTCAAATGAATCAATCCGATTGCAAATCGGTTAAGTCGTTTCCGAGAAAAACGAAAATTACATATTCCATCCGCACAAGTCACTTCCAGAATGAACCAACATAAAAATAATCTATATCTCGGAAACTGTGAGTGCTAGGTAGACATAACCATAATGGAATTGTAGATATTATTATTGGCTTTCAAATGAATCAATCCGATTGCAAATCGCTTAAGTCATTTCCGAGAAAAACGAAAATTACATATTCCATCCGCACAAGTCACTTCCAGAATGAACCAACATAAAAATAATCTATATCTCGGAAACTGTGAGTGCTAGGTATGCAAAACCAGTATGGAATTGTGGATATTATTATTGGCTTTCAAATGAATCAATCCGATTGCAAATCGGTTAAGTCGTTTCCGAGAAAAACGAATATTACATATTCCATCCGCACAAGTCACTTCCAGAATGACCCAACCTAAAAATAATCTATACCTCGGAAACGGTAAGAGCTAGGTAGACAAAACCGGTATAGAATTGTAGATATTATTATTGGCTTTCAAACGAATCAATCCGATTGAAAATCGGTTAAGTCGTTTCCGAGAAAAACGAATATTACATATTCCATCCGCACAAGTCACTTCCAGAATGACCCAACCTAAAAATAATCTATACCTTGGAAACGGTAAGAGCTAGGTAGACAAAACCAGTATAGAATTGTAGATATTATTATTGGCTTTCAAACGAATCAATCCGATTGAAAATCGGTTAGGTCGTTTCCGAGAAAAACGAAAATTACATATTTCATCCGCACAAGTCACTTCCAGAATGAACCAACATAAAAATAATCTATATCTCGGAAACTGTGAGTGCTAGGTAGACAAAACCAGTACAGAATTGTAGATATTATTATTGGCTTTCAAATGAATCAATCCGATTGCAAATCGCTTATGTCGTTTCCGAGAAAAACGAAAATTACATATTCCATCCGCACAAGTCACTTCCAGAATGAACCAACATAAAATTATTCTATATCTCGGAAACGGTAAGCGCTAGTTATACATAACCATAATGGAATTGTAGATATTACTATTGGCTTTCAAATGAATCAATCCGATTGCAAATCGGTTAAGTCGTTTCTGAGAAAAACGAAAATTACATATTCCATCCGCACAAGTCACTTCCAGAATGAACCAACATAAAAATAATGTATATCTCGGAAACTGTGAGTGCTAGGTAGACATAACCATAATGGAATTGTAGATATTATTATTGGCTTTCAAATGAATCAATCCGATTGCAAATCGCTTAAGTCGTTTCCGAGAAAAACGAAAATTACATATTCCATCCGCACAAGTCACTTCCAGAATGAACCAACATAAAATTATTCTATATCTCGGAAACGGTAAGAGCTGGGTATACATAACCAGTATGGAACTGTGGATATTATTATTGGCTTTCAAACGAATCAATCCGATTGAAAATCGGTTAAGTCGTTTCCGAGAAAAACGAAAATTACATATTCCATCCGCACAAGTCACTACCAGAATGAACTAACATAAAATTATTCTATATCTCGGAAACGGTAAGCGCTAGTTATACATAACCATAATGGAATTGTAGATATTACTATTGGCGAAACGAAAATTACATATTCCATCCGCACAAGTCACTTCCAGAATGAACCAACATAAAATTATTCTATATCTCGGAAACGGTAAGCGCTAGTTATACATAACCATAATGGAATTGTAGATATTACTATTGGCTTTCAAATGAATCAATCCGATTGCAAATCGGTTAAGTCGTTTCCGAGAAAAACGAAAATTACATATTCCATCCGCACAAGTCACTTCCAGAATGAACCAACATAAAAATAATCTATATCTCGAAAACTGTGAGTGCTAGGTAGACATAACCATAATGGAATTGTAGATATTATTATTGGCTTTCAAATGAATCAATCCGATTGCAAATCGCTTAAGTCGTTTCCGAGAAAAACGAAAATTACACATTCCATCCGCAATATGAACCAACATAAAATTATTCTATATCTCGGAAACGGTAAGAGCTGGGTACACATAACCAGTATGGAATTGTGGATATTATTATTGGCTTTCAAACGAATCAATCTGATTGAAAATCGGTTAGTTCGAAAAAAAAACAAAATTACATATTCCATCCGCACAAGTCACTTCCAGAATGACCCAACCTAAAAATAATCTATATCTCAGAAACGGTAAGTGCTAGGTAGACATAACCAGTATGGAATTGTGGATATTATTATTGGCTTTCAAACGAATCAATCCGATTGAAAATCGTTTAAGTCGTTTCCGAGAAAAACGAAAATTACATATTCCATCCGCACAAGTCACTTCCAGAATGACCCAAACTAAAAATAATCTATATCTCAGAAACGATAAGAGCTAGGTAGACAAAACCAGTATAGAATTGTAGTAATCATTAGTGGCTTTCAAACGAATCAATCCGATTGCAAATCGCTTAAGTCGTTTCCGAGAAAAACGAAAATTATTATTTCATCCGCACAAGTCACTTCCAGAATGAACCAACATAAAAATAATCTATATCTCGGAAACTGTGAATGCTAGGTAGACAAAACCAGTACGGAATTGTAGATATTATTATTGGCTTTCAAATGAATCAATCCGATTGCAAATCGCTTAAGTCGTTTCCGAGAAAACCGAAAACTACATATTCCATCCGCACAAGTCACTTCCAGAATGAACCAACATAAAATTATTCTATATCTCGGAAACGGTAAGTGCTAGGTAGACATAACCATAATGGAATTGTAGATATTATTATTGGCTTTCAAATGAATCAATCCGATTGCAAATGGGTTAAGTCGTTTCCGAGAAAAACGAAAATTACATATTCCATTCGCACAAGTCACTTCCAGAATGAACCAACATAAAAATAATCTATATCTCGAAAACTGTGAGTGCTAGGTAGACATAACCATAATGGAATTGTAGATATTATTATTGGCTTTCAAATGAATCAATCCGATTGCAAATCGCTTATGTCGTTTCCGAGAAAAACGAATATTACATATTCCATCCGCACAAGTCACTTCCAGAATGACCCAACCTAAAAATAATCTATACCTCGGAAACGGTAAGAGCTAGGTAGACAAAACCAGTATAGAATTGTAGATATTATTATTGGCTTTCAAACGAATCAATCCGATTGAAAATCGGTTAGGTCGTTTCCGAGAAAAACGAAAATTACATATTTCATCCGCACAAGTCACTTCCAGAATGAACCAACATAAAAATAATCTATATCTCGGAAACTGTGAGTGCTAGGTAGACAAAACCAGTACAGAATTGTAGATATTATTATTGGCTTTCAAATGAATCAATCCGATTGCAAATCGCATATGTCGTTTCCGAGAAAAACGAAAATTACATATTCCATCCGCACAAGTCACTTCCAGAATGAACCAACATAAAATTATTCTATATCTCGGAAACGGTAAGCGCTAGTTATACATAACCATAATGGAATTGTAGATATTACTATTGGCTTTCAAATGAATCAATCCGATTGCAAATCGGTTAAGTCGTTTCTGAGAAAAACGAAAATTACATATTCCATCCGCACAAGTCACTTCCAGAATGAACCAACATAAAAATAATGTATATCTCGGAAACTGTGAGTGCTAGGTAGACATAACCATAATGGAATTGTAGATATTATTATTGGCTTTCAAATGAATCAATCCGATTGCAAATCGCTTAAGTCGTTTCCGAGAAAAACGAAAATTACATATTCCATCCGCACAAGTCACTTCCAGAATGAACCAACATAAAATTATTCTATATCTCGGAAACGGTAAGAGCTGGGTATACATAACCAGTATGGAATTGTGGATATTATTATTGGCTTTCAAACGAAAATTACATATTCCATCCGCACAAGTCACTACCAGAATGAACCAACATAAAATTATTCTATATCTCGGAAACGGTAAGCGCTAGTTATACATAACCATAATGGAATTGTAGATATTACTATTGGCGAAACGAAAATTACATATTCCATCCGCACAAGTCACTTCCAGAATGAACCTACATAAAATTATTCTATATCTCGGAAACGGTAAGCGCTAGTTATACATAACCATAATGGAATTGTAGATATTACTATTGGCTTTCAAATGAAACAATCCGATTGCAAATCGGTTAAGTCGTTTCCGAGAAAAACGAAAATTATATATTCCATCCGCACAAGTCACTTCCAGAATGAACCAACATTAAAATAATCTATATATCTCGAAAACTGTGAGTGCTAGGTAGACTAACCATAATGGAATTGTAGATATTATTATTGGCTTTCAAATGAATCAATCCGATTGCAAATCGCTTAAGTCGTTTCCGAGAAAAACGAAAATTACATATTCCATCCGCAATATGAACCAACATAAAATTATTCTATATCTAGGAAACGGTAAGAGCTGGGTACACATAACCAGTATGGAATTGTGGATATTATTATTGGCTTTCAAACGAATCAATCCGATTGAAAATCGGTTAAGTCGTTTCCGAGAAAAACGAAAATTACATATTCCATCCGCACAAGTCACTTCCAGAATGAACCAACATAAAATTATTCTATATCTCGGAAACGGTAAGCGCTAGTTATACATAACCATAATGGAATTGTAGATATTACTATTGGCTTTCAAACGAATCAATCCGTTGCAAATCGGTTAAGTCATTTCCGAGAAAAACGAAAATTACATATTCCATCCGCACAAGACACTTCCAGAATGAACCAACATAAAAATAATGTATATCTCGGAAACTGTGAGTGCTAGGTAGACATAACCATAATGGAATTGTAGATATTATTATTGGCTTTCAAATGAATCAATCCGATTGCAAATCGCTTAAGTCGTTTCCGAGAAAAACGAAAATTACATATTCCATCCGCACAAGTCACTTCCAGAATGAACCAACATAAAATTATTCTATATCTCGGAAACGGTAAGAGCTGGGTATACATAACCAGTATGGAATTGTGGATATTATTGTTGGATTTCAAACGAATCAATCCGATTGAAAATCGGTTAAGTCGTTTACGAGAAAAACGAAAATTACATATTCCATCCGCACAAGTCACTACCAGAATGAACCAACATAAAAATAATCTATATCTCGGAAACTGTGAGTGCTAGGTAGACCAAACCAGTACGGAATTGTAGATATTGTTATTGGCTTTCAAATGAATCAATCCGATTGCAAATCGCTTAAGTCGTTTTCGAGAAAATCGAAAATTACATTTTCCATCCGCACAAGTCACTTCCAGAATGAACCAACCAAAAATTATTCTATATCTCGGAAATGGTAAGTGCTAGGTAGACAAAACCAGTATGGAATTGTAGATATTATTATTGGCTTTCAAATGAATCAATCCGATTGTAAATCGCTTAAGTCGTTTCCAAAAAAAACAAAATTACATATTCCATCCGCACAAGTCACTTCCAGAATGACCCAACCTAAAAATAATCTATATCTCAGAAACGGTAAGTGCTAGGTAGACATAACCAGTATGGAATTGTGGATATTATTATTGGCTTTCAAACGAATCAATCCGATTGAAAATCGGTTAAGTCGTTTCCGAGAAAAACGAAAATTACATATTCCATCCGCACAAGTCACTTCCAGAATGACCCAAACTAAAAATAATCTATATCTCAGAAACGATAAGAGCTAGGTAGACAAAACCAGTATAGAATTGTAGTAATTATTGGTGGCTTTCAAACGAATCAATCCGATTGCAAATCGCTTAAGTCGTTTCCGAGAAAAACGAAAATTATTATTTCATCCGCACAAGTCACTTCCAGAATGAACCAACATAAAAATAATCTATATCTCGAAAACTGTGAATGCTAGGTAGACAAAACCAGTACGGAATTGTAGATATTATTATTGGCTTTCAAATGAATCAATCCGATTGCAAATCGCTTAAGTCGTTTCCGAGAAAACCGAAAATTACATATTCCATCCGCACAAGTCACTTCCAGAATGAACCAACATAAAATTATTCTATATCTCGGAAACGGTAAGTGCTAGGTAGACATAACCATAATGGAATTGTAGATATTATTATTGGCTTTCAAATGAATCAATCCGATTGCAAATGGGTTAAGTCGTTTCCGAGAAAAACGAAAATTACATATTCCATCCGCACAAGTCACTTCCAGAATGAACCAACATAAAAATAATCTATATCTCGAAAACTGTGAGTGCTAGGTAGACATAACCATAATGGAATTGTAGATATTATTATTGGCTTTCAAATGAATCAATCCGATTGCAAATCGCTTAAGTCGTTTCCGAGAAAAACGAAAATTACATATTCCATCCGCACAAGTCACTTCCAGAATGAACCAACATAAAATTATTCTTTATCTCGGAAACGGTAAGTGCTAGGTAGACATAACCATAATGCAATTGTAGATATTACTATTGGCTTTCAAATGAATCAATCCGATTGCAAATGGGTTAAGTCGTTTCCGAGAAAAACGAAAATTACATATTCCATCCGCACAAGTCACTTCCAGAATGAACCAACATAAAAATAATCTATATCTCGAAAACTGTGAGTGCTAGGTAGACATAACCATAATGGAATTGTAGATATTATTATTGGCTTTCAAATGAATCAATCCGATTGCAAATCGCTTAAGTCGTTTCCGAGAACAACGAAAATTACATATTCCATCCGCACAAGTCACTTCCAGAATGAACCAACATAAAATTATTCTATATCTCGGAAACGGTAAGAGCTGGGTACACATAACCAGTATGGAATTGTGGATATTATTATTGGCTTTCAAACGAATCAATCTGATTGAAAATCGGTTAAGTCGTTTCCGAGAAAAACGAAAATTACATATTCCATCCGCACAAGTCACTTCCAGAATGAACCAACATAAAATTATTCTATATCTCGGAAACGCTATGCGCTAGTTATACATAACCATAATGGAATTGTAGATATTACTATTGGCTTTCAAATGAATCAATCCGATTGCAAATCGGTTAAGTCGTTTCCGAGAAAAACGAAAATTACATATTCCATCCGCACAAGTCACTTCCAGAATGAACCAACATAAAAATAATGTATATCTCGGAAACTGTGAGTGCTAGGTAGACATAACCATTATGGAATTGTAGATATTATTATTGGCTTTCAAATGAATCAATCCGATTGCAAATCGCTTAAGTCGTTTCCGAGAAAAACGAAAATTACATATTCCATCCGCACAAGTCACTTCCAGAATGAACCAACATAAAATTATTCTATATCTCGGAAACGGTAAGAGCTGGGTATACATAACCAGTATGGAATTGTGGATATTATTATTGGCTTTCAAACGAATCAATCCGATTGAAAATCGAACATAAAATTATTCTATATCTCGGAAACGGTAAGTGCTAGGTAGACATAACCATAATGGAATTGTAGATATTATTATTGGCTTTCAAATGAATCAATCCGATTGCAAATCGCTTAAGTCGTTTCCGAGAAAAACGAAAATTACATATTCCATCCGCACAAGTCACTTCCAGAATGAACCAACATAAAATTATTCTATATCTCGGAAACGGTAAGAGCTGGGTATACATAACCAGTATGGAATTGTGGATATTATTATTGGCTTTCAAACGAATCAATCCGATTGAAAATCGGTTAAGTCGTTTCCGAGAAAAACGAAAATTACATATTCCATCCGCACAAGTCACTTCCAGAATGAACCAACATAAAATTATTCTATATCTCGGAAACGGTATGCGCTAGTTATACATAACCATAATGGAATTGTAGATATTACTATTGGCTTTCAAATGAATCAATCCGATTGCAAATCGGTTAAGTCGTTTCCGAGAAAAACGAAAATTACATATTCCATCCGCACAAGTCACTTCCAGAATGAACCAACATAAAAATAATGTATATCTCGGAAACTGTGAGTGCTAGGTAGACATAACCATAATGGAATTGTAGATATTATTATTGGCTTTCAAATGAATCAATCCGATTGCAAATCGCTTAAGTCGTTTCCGAGAAAAACGAAAATTACATATTCCATCCGCACAAGTCACTTCCAGAATGAACCAACATAAAATTATTCTATATCTCGGAAACGGTATGAGCTGGGTATACATAACCATTATGGAATTGTGGATATTATTATTGGCTTTCAAATCATTCAATCCGATTGCAAATCGCTTAAGTCGTTTTCGAGAAAATCGAAAATTACATATTCCATCCGCACAAGTCACTTCCAGAATGAACCAACCAAAAATTATTCTATATCTCGGAAACGGTAAGAGCTGGGTATACATAACCAGTATGGAATTGTGGATATTATTATTGGCTTTCAAATGAATCAATCCGATTGCAAATCGCTTAAGTCGTTTCCGAGAAAACCGAAAATTACATATTCCATCCGCACAAGTCACTTCCAGAATGAACCAACATAAAATTATTCTATATCTCGGAAACGGTAAGTGCTAGGTAGACATAACCATAATGCAATTGTAGATATTACTATTGGCTTTCAAATGAATCAATCCGATTGCAAATCGGTTAAGTCGTTTCCGAGAAAAACGAAAATTACATATTCCATCCGCACAAGTCACTTCCAGAATGAACCAACATAAAAATAATCTATATCTCGGAAACTGTGAGTGCTAGGTAGACAAAACCAGTACGGAATTGTAGATATTATGAGTGGCTTTCAAATGAATCAATCCGATTGCAAATCGCTTAAGTCGTTTCCGAGAAAACCGAAAATTACATATTCCATACGCACAAGTCACTTCCAGAATGAACCAACATAAAATTATTCTATATCTCGGAAACGGTAAGTGCTAGGTAGACATAACCATAATGCAATTGTAGATATTACTATTGGCTTTCAAATGAATCAATCCGATTGCAAATCGGTTAAGTCGTTTCCGAGAAAACGGTAAGAGCTGGGCACAAGTCACTTCCAGAATGAACCAACATAAAATTATTCTATATCTCGGAAACGGTATGCGCTAGTTATACATAACCATAATGGAATTGTAGATATTACTATTGGCTTTCAAATGAATCAATCCGATTGCAAATCGGTTAAGTCGTTTCCGAGAAAAACGAAAATTACATATTCCATCCGCACAAGTCACTTCCAGAATGAACCAACATAAAATTATTCTATATCTCGGAAACGGTAAGTGCTAGGTAGACATAACCATAATGCAATTGTAGATATTACTATTGGCTTTCAAATAAATCAATCCGATTGCAAATCGGTTAAGTCGTTTCCGAGAAAAACGAAAATTACATATTCCATCCGCACAAGTCACTTCCAGAATGAACCAACATAAAAATAATCTATATCTCGAAAACTGTGAGTGCTAGGTAGACATAACCATAATGCAATTGTAGATATTACTATTGGCTTTCAAATGAATCAATCCGATTGCAAATCGGTTAAGTCGTTTCCGAGAAAAACGAAAATTACATATTCCATCCGCACAAGTCACTTCCAGAATGAACCAACATAAAAATAATCTATATCTCGGAAACTGTGAGTGCTAGGTAGACAAAACCAGTACGGAATTGTAGATATTGTTATTGGCTTTCAAATCAATCAATCCGATTGCAAATCGCTTAAGTCGTTTTCGAAAAAATCGAAAATTACATATTCCATCCGCACAAGTCACTTCCAGAATGAACCAACCAAAAATTATTCTATATCTCGGAAACGGTAAGAGCTGGGTATACATAACCAGTATGGAATTGTGGATATTATAATTGGCTTTCAAATGAATCAATCCGATTGCAAATCGCTTAAGTCGTTTCCGAGAAAAACGAAAATTACATATTCCATCCGCACAAGTCACTTCCAGAATGAACCAACATAAAATTATTCTATATCTCGGAAACGGTAAGAGCTGGGCACAAGTCACTTCCAGAATGAACCAACATAAAATTATTCTATATCTCGGAAACGGTAAGAGCTGGGTATACATAACCAGTATGGAATTGTGGATATTATTATTGGCTTTCAAACTAATCAATCCGATTGAAAATCGGTTAAGTCGTTTCCGAGAAAAACGAAAATTACATATTCCATCCGCACAAGTCACTTCCAGAATGAACCAACATAAAATTATTCTATATCTCGGAAACGGTAAGCGCTAGTTATACATAACCATAATGGAATTGTAGATATTACTATTGGCTTTCAAATGAATCAATTCGATTGCAAATCGGTTAAGTCGTTTCCGAGAAAAACGAAAATTACATATTCCATCCGCACAAGTCACTTCCAGAATGAACCAACATAAAAATAATGTATATCTCAGAAACGGTAAGTGCTAGGTAGACATAACCAGTATGGAATTGTGGATATTATTATTGGCTTTCAAACGAATCAATCCGATTGCAAATCGCTTAAGTCGTTTCCGAGAAAAACGAAAATTATTATTTCATCCGCACAAGTCACTTCCAGAATGAACCAACATAAAAATAATCTATATCTCGGAAACTGTGAGTGCTAGGTAGACAAAACCAGTACGGAATTGTAGATATTATTATTGGCTTTCAAATGAATCAATCCGATTGCAAATCGCTTAAGTCGTTTCCGAGAAAAACGAAAATTACATATTCCATCCGCACAAGTCACTTCCAGAATGAACCAACATAAAATTATTCTATATCTCGGAAACGGTAAGTGCTAGGTAGACATAACCATAATGCAATTGTAGATATTACTATTGGCTTTCAAATGAATCAATCCGATTGTAAATCGGTTAAGTCGTTTCCGAGAAAAACGAAAATTACATATTCCATCCGCACAAGTCACTTCCAGAATGAACCAACATAAAAATAATCTATATCTCGGAAACTGTGAGTGCTAGGTAGACAAAACCAGTACGGAATTGTAGATATTGTTATTGGCTTTCAAATCAATCAATCCGATTGCAAATCGCTTAAGTCGTTTTCGAGAAAATCGAAAATTACATATTCCATCCGCACAAGTCACTTCCAGAATGAACCAACCAAAAATTATTCTATATCTCGGAAACGGTAAGAGCTGGGTATACATAACCAGTATGGAATTGTGGATATTATTATTGGCTTTCAAATGAATCAATCCGATTGCAAATCGCTTAAGTCGTTTCCGAGAAAAACGAAAATTATTATTTCATCCGCACAAGTCACTTCCAGAATGAACCAACATAAAAATAATCTATATCTCGGAAACTGTGAGTGCTAGGTAGACAAAACCAGTACGGAATTGTAGATATTATTATTGGCTTTCAAATGAATCAATCCGATTGCAAATCGCTCAAGTCGTTTCCGAGAAAACCGAAAATTACATATTCCATCCGCACAAGTCACTTCCAGAATGAACCAACATAAAATTATTCTATATCTCGGAAACGGTAAGTGCTAGGTAGACATAACCATAATGCAATTGTAGATATTACTATTGGCTTTCAAATGAATCAATCCGATTGTAAATCGGTTAAGTCGTTTCCGAGAAAAACGAAAATTACATATTCCATCCGCACAAGTCACTTCCAGAATGAACCAACATAAAAATAATCTATATCTCGAAAACTGTGAGTGCTAGGTAGACATAACCATAATGCAATTGTAGATATTACTATTGGCTTTCAAATGAATCAATCCGATTGCAAATCGCTTAAGTCGTTTCCGAGAAAAACGAAAATTATTATTTCATCCGCACAAGTCACTTCCAGAATGAACCAACATAAAAATAATCTATATCTCGGAAACTGTGAGTGCTAGGTAGACAAAACCAGTACGGAATTGTAGATATTATTATTGGCTTTCAAATGAATCAATTCGATTGCAAATCGGTTAAGTCGTTTCCGAGAAAAACGAAAATTACATATTCCATCCGCACAAGTCACTTCCAGAATGAACCAACATAAAAATAATGTATATCTCAGAAACGGTAAGTGCTAGGTAGACATAACCAGTATGGAATTGTGGATATTACTATTGGCTTTCAAACGAATCAATCCGATTGAAAATCGGTTAAGTCGTTTCCGAGAAAAACGAAAATTACATATTCCATCCGCACAAGTCACTTCCAGAATGACCCAAACTAAAAATAATCTATATCTCAGAAACGATAAGAGCTAGGTAGACAAAACCAGTATAGAATTGTGGATATTATTATTGGCTTTCAAACGAATCAATCCGATTGCAAATCGCTTAAGTCGTTTCCGAGAAAAACGAAAATTATTATTTCATCCGCACAAGTCACTTCCAGAATGAACCAACATAAAAATAATCTATATCTCGGAAACTGTGAGTGCTAGGTAGACAAAACCAGTACGGAATTGTAGATATTATTATTGGCTTTCAAATGAATCAATCCGATTGCAAATCGCTTAAGTCGTTTCCGAGAAAAACGAAAATTACATATTCCATCCGCACAAGTCACTTCCAGAATGAACCAACATAAAATTATTCTATATCTCGGAAACGGTAAGTGCTAGGTAGACATAACCATAATGCAATTGTAGATATTACTATTGGCTTTCAAATGAATCAATCCGATTGTAAATCGGTTAAGTCGTTTCCGAGAAAAACGAAAATTACATATTCCATCCGCACAAGTCACTTCCAGAATGAACCAACATAAAAATAATCTATATCTCGGAAACTGTGAGTGCTAGGTAGACAAAACCAGTACGGAATTGTAGATATTGTTATTGGCTTTCAAATCAATCAATCCGATTGCAAATCGCTTAAGTCGTTTTCGAGAAAATCGAAAATTACATATTCCATCCGCACAAGTCACTTCCAGAATGAACCAACCAAAAATTATTCTATATCTCGGAAACGGTAAGAGCTGGGTATACATAACCAGTATGGAATTGTGGATATTATTATTGGCTTTCAAATGAATCAATCCGATTGCAAATCGCTTAAGTCGTTTCCGAGAAAAACGAAAATTATTATTTCATCCGCACAAGTCACTTCCAGAATGAACCAACATAAAAATAATCTATATCTCGGAAACTGTGAGTGCTAGGTAGACAAAACCAGTACGGAATTGTAGATATTATTATTGGCTTTCAAATGAATCAATCCGATTGCAAATCGCTCAAGTCGTTTCCGAGAAAACCGAAAATTACATATTCCATCCGCACAAGTCACTTCCAGAATGAACCAACCAAAAATTATTCTATATCTCGGAAACGGTAAGAGCTGGGTAGACATAACCATAATGCAATTGTAGATATTACTATTGGCTTTCAAATGAATCAATCCGATTGCAAATCGGTTAAGTCGTTTCCGAGAAAAACGAAAATTACATATTCCATCCGCACAAGTCACTTCCAGAATGAACCAACATAAAAATAATCTATATCTCGAAAACTGTGAGTGCTAGGTAGACATAACCATAATGCAATTGTAGATATTATTATTGGCTTTCAAATGAATCAATCCGATTGCAAATCGCTTAAGTCGTTTCCGAGAAAAACGAAAATTACATGTTCCATCCGCACAAGTCACTTCCAGAATGAACCAACATAAATTATTCTATATCTCGGAAACGGTAAGAGCTGGGCACAAGTCACTTCCAGAATGAACCAACATAAAATTATTCTATATCTCGGAAACGGTAAGAGCTGGGTATACATAACCAGTATGGAATTGTGGATATTATTATTGGCTTTCAAACGAATCAATCCGATTGAAAATCGGTTAAGTCGTTTCCGAGAAAAACGAAAATTACATATTCCATCCGCACAAGTCACTTCCAGAATGAACCAACATAAAATTATTCTATATCTCGGAAACGGTAAGCGCTAGTTATACATAACCATAATGGAATTGTAGATATTACTATTGGCTTTCAAATGAATCAATCCGATTGCAAATCGGTTAAGTCGTTTTCGAGAAAAACGAAAATTACATATTCCATCCGCACAAGTCACTTCCAGAATGAACCAACATAAAAATAATGTATATCTCGGAAACTGTGAGTGCTAGGTAGACATAACCATAATGGAATTGTAGATATTATTATTGGCTTTCAAATGAATCAATCCGATTGCAAATCGGTTAAGTCGTTTCTGAGAAAAACGAAAATTACATATTCCATCCGCACAAGTCACTTCCAGAATGACCCAAACTAAAAATAATCTATAGCTCAGAAACGATAAGAGCTAGGTAGACAAAACCAGTATAGAATTGTAGTAATTATTAGTGGCTTTCAAACGAATCAATCCGATTGCAAATCGCTTAAGTCGTTTCCGAGAAAAACGAAAATTATTATTTCATCCGCACAAGTCACTTCCAGAATGAACCAACATAAAAATAATCTATATCTCGGAAACTGTGAGTGCTAGGTAGACAAATCCAGTACGGAATTGTAGATATTATTATTGGCTTTCAAATGAATCAATCCGATTGCAAATCGCTTAAGTCGTTTCCGAGAAAAACGAAAATTACATATTCCATCCGCACAAGTCACTTCCAGAATGAACCAACATAAAATTATTCTATATCTCGGAAACGGTAAGTGCTAGGTAGACATAACCATAATGCAATTGTAGATATTACTATTGGCTTTCAAATGAATCAATCCGATTGCAAATCGGTTAAGTCGTTTCCGAGAAAATCGAAAATTACATATTCCATCCGCACAAGTCACTTCCAGAATGAACCAACATAAAAATAATCTATATCTCGAAAACTGTGAGTGCTAGGTAGACATAACCATAATGGAATTGTAGATATTACTATTGGCTTTCAAATGAATCAATCCGATTGTAAATCGGTTATGTCGTTTCCGAGAAAAACGAAAATTACATATTCCATACGCACAAGTCACTTCCAGAATGAACCAACATAAAAATAATCTATATCTCGGAAACTGTGAGTGCTAGGTAGACAAAACCAGTACGGAATTGTAGATATTGTTATTGGCTTTCAAATCAATCAATCCGATTGCAAATCGCTTAAGTCGTTTTCGAGAAAATCGAAAATTACATATTCCATCCGCACAAGTCACTTCCAGAATGAACCAACCAAAAATTATTCTATATCTCGGAAACGGTAAGAGCTGGGTATACATAACCAGTATGGAATTGTGGATATTATTATTGGCTTTCAAATGAATCAATCCGATTGCAAATCGCTTAAGTCGTTTCCGAGAAAACCGAAAATTACATATTCCATCCGCACAAGTCACTTCCAGAATGAACCAACATAAAATTATTCTATATCTCGGAAACGGTAAGTGCTAGGTAGACATAACCAAAATGCAATTGTAGATATTACTATTGGCTTTCAAATGAATCAATCCGATTGCAAATCGCTTAAGTCGTTTCCGAGAAAAACGAAAATTATTATTTCATCCGCACAAGTCACTTCCAGAATGAACCAACATAAAAATAATCTATATCTCGGAAACTGTGAGTGCTAGGTAGACAAAACCAGTACGGAATTGTAGATATTATTATTGGCTTTCAAATGAATCAATCCGATTGCAAATCGCTCAAGTCGTTTCCCAGAAAACCGAAAATTACATATTCCATCCGCACAAGTCACTTCCAGAATGAACCAACATAAAATTATTCTATATCTCGGAAACGGTAAGTGCTAGGTAGACATAACCATAATGCAATTGTAGATATTACTATTGGCTTTCAAATGAATCAATCCGATTGCAAATCGGTTAAGTCGTTTCCGAGAAAAACGAAAATTACATATTCCATCCGCACAAGTCACTTCCAGAATGAACCAACATAAAAATAATCTATATCTCGAAAACTGTGAGTGCTAGGTAGACATAACCATAATGGAATTGTAGATATTATTATTGGCTTTCAAATGAATCAATCCGATTGCAAATCGCTTAAGTCGTTTCCGAGAAAAACGAAAATTACATATTCCATCCGCACAAGTCACTTCCAGAATGAACCAACATAAAATTATTCTATATCTCGGAAACGGTAAGAGCTGGGCACAAGTCACTTCCAGAATGAACCAACATAAAATTATTCTATATCTCGGAAACGGTAAGAGCTGGGTATACATAACCATAATGCAATTGTAGATATTACTATTGGCTTTCAAATGAATCAATCCGATTGCAAATCGGTTAAGTCGTTTCCGAGAAAAACGAAAATTACATATTCCATCCGCACAAGTCACTTCCAGAATGAACCAACATAAAAATAATCTATATCTCGAAAACTGTGAGTGCTAGGTAGACATAACCATAATGGAATTGTAGATATTATTATTGGCTTTCAAATGAATCAATCCGATTGCAAATCGCTTAAGTCGTTTCCGAGAAAAACGAAAATTACATATTCCATC
Source organism: Stomoxys calcitrans (assembly GCF_963082655.1). Lineage (NCBI taxonomy): Eukaryota > Metazoa > Arthropoda > Insecta > Diptera > Muscidae > Stomoxys > Stomoxys calcitrans. The sequence goes on along the minus strand of NC_081553.1, from coordinate 151,524,934 downwards.
CGCACAAGTCACTTCCAGAATGAACCAACATAAAATTATTCTATATCTCGGAAACGGTAAGAGCTGGGTAAACATAACCAGTATGGAATTGTGGATATTATTATTGGCTTTCAAACGAATCAATCCGATTGAAAATCGGTTAAGTCCTTTCCGAGAAAAACGAAAATTACATATTCCATCCGCACAAGTCACTTGCAGAATGAACCAACATAAAATTATTCTATATCTCGGAAACGGTATGCGCTAGTTATACATAACCATAATGGAATTGTAGATATTACTATTGGCTTTCAAATGAATCAATCCGATTGCAAATCGGTTAAGTCGTTTCCGAGAAAAACGAAAAGTACATATTCCATCCGCACCAGTCACTTCCAAAATGATCCAACTTAAAATTATTCTATATCTATTGGCTTTTAAACGAATTTATCCGATTGCAAATCGGTTAAGTCGTTTCCGAGAAAAACGAAAATTACATATTCCATCCGAACAAGTCACTTCCAGAATGACCCAACCTAAAAATAATCTATATATCAGAAACGGTGAGTTCTAGGTAGACAAAACGAGTATGGGATTGTAGATTATATTATTGGCTTTCAAACCAATCAATCCGATTGCGAATCCGTTAAGTCGTTTCCGACAAAAAGAAAATTAGCTATTTCATCTGCACCAGTCACTTCCATTCGCTTTCAAATGAATCAATCCGATTGCAAATCGGTTAAGTCGTTTCCGAGAAAAACGAAAATTACATATTCCATCCGAACATGTCACTTCCAGAATGACAAAACATAAAAATGATCTATATCTCGGAAACGGTGAGTGCTATGTAGACAAAACGAGTGTGGAATTGTAGATATTATTATTGGCTTTCAAACGAATCAATCCGATTGCGAATCGAATAAGTCGTTTCCTAGAAAAACGAGAATTACATATTCCGTCCGCACAAGTCACTTCCTAACATAAACTTACTCTATATCTCGGAAACTGTGAGCGCTTTGTAGACAAAACGAGTATGGAATTGTAGATATTATTATTGGCTTTCAAACGAATCGATCCGATAGCGTATCGGTTAAGTCGTTTCCGAGAAAAACAAAAATTACATATTCCATCCGCACAAGTCACTTCCAGAATGACACAACACCAAATTATTCTATATCTTGGAATCTGTGATTGCTATGTAGACAAAGCGAGTATGGGATTGTAGACATTATTATTGGCTTTCAACCGAATCAATCCGATCGTGAATCGGTTAAGTCGTTTCCGAGAAAAACGAAAATTACATATTCCATCCGCACAAGTCACTTCCAGAATGACCCAACCTAAAAATATTCTATATCTCGGAAACGGTGAATGCTAGGTAGGCAAACCGAGTATGTGATTGTAGATATTATTATTGGCTTTCAAACGAATCAATCCGATTGCGAATCGGTTAAGTCGTTTCCGAGAAAAACGAAAATTACATATTCCATCAGAACAAGTCACTTCCAGAATGACCCAACCTAAAAATAATCTATATCTCAGAAACGGTGAGTGCTAGGTAGACAAAACGAGTATGGAATTGTAGATATTATTATTGGCTTTCAAACGAATCAATCCGATTGCGAATCGGTTAAGTCACTTCCGAGAAAAACGAAAAGTACATATTCCATCCGCACAAGTCACTTCCAGAATGACCCAACCTAAAAATAATCTATATATCAGAAACGGTGAGTGCTAGGTAGACAAAACGAGTATGGGATTGTAGATATTATTATTGGCTTTCAAACGAATCAATCCGATTGCGAATCGGTTAAGTCGTTTCCGAGAAAAACGAAAAGTACATATTCCATCCGCACCAGTCACTTCCAAAATGATCCAACTTAAAATTATTCTATATCTATTGGCTTTTACACGAAATTATCCGATTGCAAATCGGTTAAGTTGTTTCCGAGAAATACGAAAATTACATATTCCATCCGAACAAGTCACTTCCAGAATGACCCAACCTAAAAATAATCTATATATCAGAAACGGTGAGTTCTAGGTAGACAAAACGAGTATGGGATTGTAGATATTATTATTGGCTTTCAAACGAATCAATCCGATTGCGAATCGGTTAAGTCGTTTCCGAGAAAAACAAAAATTACATATTCCATCCGCACAAGTCACTTCCAGAATGACCCAACCTAAAAATAATCTATATCTCGGAAGTGGTGAGTGCTAGGTAGACAAAACGAGTATGGGATTGTAGATACTATTTTTGGCTTTCAAACGAATCAATCCAATTGCGAATCGGTTAAGTCGTTTCCGAGAAAAACGAAAAGTACATATTCCATCCGCACCAGTCACTTCCAAAATGACCCCACTTAAAATTATTCTATATCTATTGGCTTTTAAACGAATTTATCCGATTGCAAATCGGTTAAGTCGTTTCCGAGAAAAACGAAAATTACATATTCCATCCGAACAAGTCACTTCCAGAATGACCCAACCTCAAAATAATCTATATATCAGAAACGGTGAGTGCTAGGTAGACAAAACGAGTATGGAATTGTAGATATTATTATTGGCTTTCAAACGAATCAATCCGATTGCGAATCGGTTAAGTCGTTTCCGAGAAAAACGAAAATTACACATTCCGTCCGCACAAATCACTTCCAGAATGACCCAAAATAAAATTATTCTATAATCGGAAACTGTGAGTGCTATGTAGACAAAACCAGTATGGGATTGTATATATTATCATTGGCTTTCAAACGAATCAATCCAATTGCGAATCGGTTAAGTCGTTTCCGAGAAAAACGAAAATTACACATTCCGTCCGCACAAATCACTTCCAGAATGACCCAAAATAAAATTATTCTATAATCGGAAACTGTGAGTGCTATGTAGACAAAACCAGTATGGGATTGTATATATTATCATTGGCTTTCAAACGAATCAATCCGATTGCGAATCGGTTAAGTCGTTTCCGAGAAAAGTGAAAATTACATATTCCATCCGCACAAGTCACTTCCAGAATGACCCAACCTAAACTTATTCTCTATATCGGATACTGTAAGTGCTAGGTAGACAAGACAAGTATGGAATTGTAGATATTATTATTGGCTTTCAAACGAATCAATCCGATTGCGAATCGGTTATGTCGTTTCCGAGAAAAACGAAAATTACATATTCTATCCGCACAAGTCACTTCCAGAATGACACAACATCAAATTATTCTATATCTTGGAATCTGTGATTGCTATGTAGACAAAGCGAGTATGGGATTGTAGACATTATTATTGGCTTTCAACCGAATCAATCCGATTGTGAATCGGTTAAGTCGTTTCCGAGAAAAACGAAAATTACATATTCCATCCGCACAAGTCACTTCCAGAATGACCCAACCTAAAAATAATGTATATCTCGGAAACGGTGAGTACTAGGTAGGCAAAACGAGTATGTGATTGTAGATATTATTATTGGCTTTCAAACGAATTTATCCGATTGCAAATCAGTTAAGTCGTTTCCGAGAAAAACGAAAATTACATATTCCATCCGAACAAGTCACTTCTAGAATGACCCAACCTAAAAATAATCTATATCTCGGAAACGGTGAGTGCTAGGTAGACAAAACAAGTGCTATGTTGCAGGTATCATTATTGGCTTTTAAACGAATCTATCCGTTTGCGGATCGATTAAGCCGTTTTCGAGAAAAACGAAAATTACATATTCCATCCGCACAAATCACTTCAAGAATGACCCAACCTAAAAATATTCTATATCTCGGAAACGGTGAGTGCTAGGTAGACAAAACCAGTATGGAATTGTAGATATTATTATTGGCTTTCAAATGAATCAATCCGATTGCAAATCGGTTAAATCGTTTCCGAGAAAAGCGAAAATTACACTCCATCCGCACAAGTCACTTCCAGAATGAACCAACCTAAAAATAATCTATATCTCGGAAACTGTGAGTGCTAGGTAGACAAAACCAGTTTGGAATTGTAGATATTGTTATTGGCTTTCAAACGAATCAATCCGATTGCGAATCGGTTAAGTCGTTTCCGAGAAAAACGAAAAGTACATATTCCATCCGCACAAGTCACTTCCAGAATGACCCAACCTAAAAATGATCTATATCTCGGAAACTGTAAGTGCTAGGTAGACAAAACGAATATGGGATTGTAGATATTATTATTGGCTTTCAAACGAATCAATCCGATTGCGAATCGGTTAAGTCGTTTCCGAGAAAAACGAAAAGTAGATATTCCATCCGCACCAGTCACTTCCAAAATGACCCAACTTAAAATTATTCTATATCTATTGGCTTTTAAACGAATTTATCCGATTGCAAATCGGTTAACTCGTTTCCGAGAAAAACGAAAATTACATATTCCATCCGAACAAGTCACTTCCAGAATGACCCAACCTCAAAATAATCTATATATCAGAAACGGTGAGTGCTAGGTAGACAAAACGAGTATGGAATTGTAGATATTATTATTGGCTTTCAAACGAATCAATCCGATTGCGAATCGGTTAAGTCGTCTCCGAGAAAAACGAAAAGTACATATTCCATCCGCACAAGTCACTTCCAGAATGACCCAACCTTAAAATAATCTATATCTCGGAAATGGTGAGTGCTAGGTAGACAAAACGAGTATGGGATTGTAGATACTATTTTTGGCTTTCAAACGAATCAATCCAATTGCGAATCGGTTAAGTCGTTTCCGAGAAAAACGAAAAGTACATATTCCATCCGCACCAGTCACTTCCAAAATGACCCAACTTAAAATTATTCTATATCTATTGGCTTTTAAACGAATTTATCCGATTACAAATCGGTTAAGTCGTTTCCGAGAAAAACGAAAATTACATATTCCATCCGAACAAGTCACTTCCAGAATGACCCAACCTCAAAATAATCTATATATCAGAAACGGTGAGTGCTAGGTAGACAAAACGAGTATGGAATTGTAGATATTATTATTGGCTTTCAAACGAATCAATCCGATTGCGAATCGGTTAAGTCGTTTCCGAGAAAAACGAAAAGTACATATTCCATCCGCACAAGTCACTTCCAGAATGACCCAATCTAAAAATAATCTTATCTCGGAAACGGTGAGTGCTACGTAGACAAAACCAGTGTTATGTTGCAGATATTATTATTGGCTTTCGAACGAATCAATCCGATTGCGAATCGATTATGTCGTTTCCAAGAAAAACGAAAATTACATATTCCATCCGCACAAGTCACTTCCAGAATGACCCAACCTAAAAATAATCTATATCTCGGAAACGCTGAGTGCTAGGTAGACAAAACGAGTATGGGATTGTAGATATTATTATTGGCTTTCAAACGAATCAATCCAATTGCGAATCGGTTAAGTCGTTTCCGAGAAAAACGAAAATTACATATACTATCCGCACAAGTCACTTCCAGAATGACCCAAAATAAAAATATTCTATAATCGGAAACTGTGAGTCCTATGTAGACAAAACCAGTATGGGATTGTAGATATTATCATTGGCTTTCAAACGAATCAATCCGATTGCGAATCGGTTAAGTCGTTTCCGAGAAAAACGAAAATTACATATTCCATCCGCACAAGTCACTTCCAGAATGACCCAACCTAAACTTATTCTCTATCTCGGAAACTGTAAGTGCTAGGTAGACAAGACAAGTATGGAATTGTAGATATTATTATTGGCTTTCAAACGAATCAATCCGATTGCGAATCGGTTATGTCGTTTCCGAGAAAAACGAAAATTACATATTCCATCCGCACAAGTCACTTCCAGAATGACCCAACCTAAAAATAATCTATATCTCGGAAACGGTGAGTGCTAGGTAGACAAGACAAGTAGACAAAACGAGTATGGAATTGTAGATATTATTATTGGCTTTCAAACGAATCGATCCGATAGCGTATCGGTTAAGTCGTTTCCGAGAAAAACAAAAATTACATATTCCATCCGCACAAGTCACTTCCAGAATGACACAACATCAAATTATTCTATATCTCGGAATCTGTGAGTGCTATGTAGACAAAGCGAGTTTGGGATTGTAGACATTATCATTGGCTTTCAACCGAATCAATCCGATTGTGAATCGGTTAAGTCGTTTCCGAGAAAAACGAAAATTACTTATTCCATCCGCACAAGTCACTTCCAGAATGACCCAACCTAAAAATAATGTATATCTCGGAAACGGTGAGTGCTAGGTAGGCACAACGAGTATGTGATTGTAGATATTATTATTGGCTTTCAAACGAATTTATCCGATGGCAAATCGGTTAAGTCGTTTCCGAGAAAAACGAAAATTACATATTCCATCCGAACAAGTCACTTCCAGAATGACCCAACCTAAAAATAATCTATATCTCGGAAACGGTAAGTGCTAGGTAGACAAAACAAGTGCTATGTTGCAGGTATCATTATTGGCTTTCAAACGAATCTATCCGATTGCGGATCGATTAAGTCGTTTTCGAGAAAAACGAAAATTACATATTCCATCCGCACAAATCACTTCAAGAATGACCCAACCTAAAAATATTCTATATCTCGGAAACGGTGAGTGCTAGGTAAACAAAACCAGTATGGAATTGTAGATATTATTATTGGCTTTCAAATGAATCAATCCGATTGCAAATCGGTTAAGTCGTTTCCGAGAAAAGCGAAAATTGCAAACTCCATCCGCACAAGTCACTTCCAGAATGAACCAGCCTAAAAATAATCTATATCTCGGAAACTGTGAGTGCTAGGTAGACAAAACTAGTTTGGAATTGTAGATATTGTTATTGGCTTTCAAACGAATCAATCCGATTGCGAATCGGTTAAGTCGTTTCCGAGCAAAACGAAAACTACCTATTTCATCTGCACCAGTCACTTCGAGAATGACCCAACATAAAATTATTCTAAATCTCGAAAACGGTGAGTGCTAGGTTGACCAAACGAGTATGGGATTGTAGATATTATTATTGGCTTTCAAACGAATGAATCCGATTGCGAATCGGTTAAGTCGTTTCCGAGAAAAAGGAAAATTACATATTCCATCCGAACAAGTCACTTCCAGAATGACCCAACCTCAAAATAATCTATATATCAGAAACGGTGAGTGCTAGGTAGACAAAACGAGTATGGAATTGTAGATATTATTATTGGCTTTCAAACGAATCAATCCGATTGCGAATCGGTTAAGTCGTTTCCGAGAAAAACGAAAAGTACATATTCCATCCGCACAAGTCACTTCCAGAATGACCCAACCTAAAAATAATCTATATCTCGGAAATGGTGAGTGCTAGGTAGACAAAACGAGTATGGGATTGTAGATACTATTTTTGGCTTTCAAACGAATCAATCCAATTGCGAATCGGTTAAGTCGTTTCCGAGAAAAACCAAAATTACATATTCCATCCGCACAAGTCACTTCCAGAATGACCCAATCTAAAAATAATCTTATCTCGGAAACGGTGAGTGCTAGGTAGACAAAACCAGTGTTATGTTGCAGATATTATTATTGGCTTTCGAACGAATCAATCCGATTGCGAATCGGTTATGTCGTTTCCGAGAAAAACGAAAATTACATATTCCATCCGCACAAGTCACTTCCAGAATGACCCAACCTAAAAATAATCTATATCTCGGAAACGCTGAGTGCTAGGTAGACAAAACGAGTATGGGATTGTAGATATTATTATTGGCTTTCAAACGAATCAATCCAATTGCGAATCGGTTAAGTCGTTTCCGAGAAAAACGAAAATTACATATTCTATCCGCACAAGTCACTTCCAGAATGACCCAACCTAAAAATAATCTATATCTCGGAAATGGTGAGTGCTAGGTAGACAAAACGAGTATGGAATTGTAGATATTATTATTGGCTTTCAAACGAATCAATCCGATTGCGAATCGGTTAAGTCGCTTCCGAGAAAAACGAAAAGTACATATTCCATCCGCACAAGTCACTTCCAGAATGACCCAACCTAAAAATAATCTATATATCAGAAACGGTGAGTGCTAGGTAGACAAAACGAGTATGGGATTGTAGATATTATTATTGGCTTTCAAACGAATCAATCCGATTGCGAATCAGTTAAGTCGTTTCCGAGAAAAACGAAAAGTACATATTCCATCCGCACCAGTCACTTCCAAAATGATCCAACCTAAAAATAATGTATATCTCGGAAACGGTGAGTGCTAGGTAGGCAAAACGAGTATGGGATTGTAGATATTATTATTGGCTTTCAAACGAATCAATCCGATTGCGAATCAGTTAAGTCGTTTCCGAGAAAAACGAAAATTACACATTCCATCCGCACAAATCACTTCCAGAATGACCCAAAATAAAATTCTTCTATAATCGGAAACTGTGAGTGCTATGTAGACAAAACCAGTATGGGATTGTATATATTATCATTGGCTTTCAAACGAATCAATCCGATTGCGAATCGGTTAAGTCGTTTCCGAGAAAAGTGAAAATTACATATTCCATCCGCACAAGTCACTTCCAGAATGACCCAACCTAAACTTATTCTCTATATCGGATACTGTAAGTGCTAGGTAGACAAGACAAGTATGGAATTGTAGATATTATTATTGGCTTTCAAACGAATCAATCCGATTGCGAATCGGTTATGTCGTTTCCGAGAAAAACGAAAATTACATATTCTATCCGCACAAGTCACTTCCAGAATGACACAACATCAAATTATTCTATATCTTGGAATCTGTGATTGCTATGTAGACAAAGCGAGTATGGGATTGCAGACATTATTATTGGCTTTCAACCGAATCAATCCGATTGTGAATCGGTTAAGTCGTTTCCGAGAAAAACGAAAATTACATATTCCATCCGCACAAGTCACTTCCAGAATGACCCAACCTAAAAATAATGTATATCTCGGAAACGGTGAGTGCTAGGTAGGCAAAACGAGTATGTGATTGTAGATATTATTATTGGCTTTCAAACGAATTTATCCGATTGCAAATCAGTTAAGTCGTTTCCGAGAAAAACGAAAATTACATATTCCATCCGCACAAGTCACTTCCAGAATGACCCAACCTAAAAATAATCTATATCTCGGAAATGGTGAGTGCTAGGTAGACAAAACGAGTATGGGATTGTAGATACTATTTTTGGCTTTCAAACGAATCAATCCAATTGCGAATCGGTTAAGTCGTTTCCGAGAAAAACGAAAAGTACATATTCCATCCGCACCAGTCACTTCCAAAATGACCCAACTTAAAATTATTCTATATCTATTGGCTTTTAAACGAATTTATCCGATTGCAAATCGGTTAAGTCGTTTCCGAGAAAAACGAAAATTACATATTCCATCCGAACAAGTCACTTCCAGAATGACCCAACCTCAAAATAATCTATATATCAGAAACGGTGAGTGCTAGGTAGACAAAACGAGTATGGAATTGTAGATATTATTATTGGCTTTCAAACGAATCAATCCGATTGCGAATCGGTTAAGTCGTTTCCGAGAAAAACGAAAAGTACATATTCCATCCGCACAAGTCACTTCCAGAATGACCCAATCTAAAAATAATCTATATCTCGGAAATGGTGAGTGCTAGGTAGACAAAACCAGTGTTATGTTGCAGATATTATTATTGGCTTTCGAACGAATCAATCCGATTGCGAATCGGTTATGTCGTTTCCAAGAAAAACGAAAATTACATATTCCATCCGCACAAGTCACTTCCAGAATGACCCAACCTAAAAATAATCTATATCTCGGAAACGCTGAGTGCTAGGTAGACAAAACGAGTATGGGATTGTAGATATTGTTATTGGCTTTCAAACGAATCAATCCGATTGCGAATCGGTTAAGTCGTTTCCGAGAAAAACGAAAAGTACATATTCCATCCGCACCAGTCACTTCCAAAATGACCCAACTTAAAATTATTCTATATCTATTGGCTTTCAAACGAATCAATCCGATTGCGAATCGGTTAAGTCGTCTCCGAGAAAAACGAAAAGTACATATTCCATCCGCACAAGTCACTTCCAGAATGACCCAACCTAAAAATAATCTATATCTCGGAAACGGTGAGTGCTAGGTAGACAAGACAAGTAGACAAAACGAGTATGGAATTGTAGATATTATTATTGGCTTTCAAACGAATCGATCCGATAGCGTATCGGCTAAGTCGTTTCCGAGAAAAACAAAAATTACATATTCCATCCGCACAAGTCACTTCCAGAATGACACAACATCAAATTATTCTATATCTCGGAATCTGTGAGTGCTATGTAGACAAAGCGAGTTTGGGATTGTAGACATTATTATTGGCTTTCAACCGAATCAATCCGATTGTGAATCGGTTAAGTCGTTTCCGAGAAAAACGAAAATTATATATTCCATCCGCACAAGTCACTTCCAGAATGACCCAACCTAAAAATAATGTATATCTCGGAAACGGTGAGTGCTAGGTAGGCACAACGAGTATGTGATTGTAGATATTATTATTGGCTTTCAAACGAATTTATCCGATTGCAAATCGGTTAAGTCGTTTCCGAGAAAAACGAAAATTACATATTCCATCCGAACAAGTCACTTCCAGAATGACCCAACCTAAAAATAATCTATATCTCGGAAACGGTAAGTGCTAGGTAGACAAAACAAGTGCTATGTTGCAGGTATCATTATTGGCTTTCAAACGAATCTATCCGATTGCGGATCGATTAAGTCGTTTTCGAGAAAAACGAAAATTACATATTCCATCCGCACAAATCACTTCAAGAATGACCAAACCTAAAAATATTCTATATCTCGGAAACGGTGAGTGCTAGGTAAACAAACCAGTATGGAATTGTAGATATTATTATTGGCTTTCAAATGAATCAATCCGATTGCAAATCGGTTAAGTCGTTTCCGAGAAAAGCGAAAATTGCAAACTCCATCCGCACAAGTCACTTCCAGAATGAACCAGCCTGACAATAATCTATATCTCGGAAACTGTGAGTGCTAGGTAGACAAAACTGGTTTGGAATTGTAGATATTGTTATTGGCTTTCAAACGAATCAATCCGATTGCGAATCGGTTAAGTCGTTTCCGAGCAAAACGAAAACTACCTATTTCATCTGCACCAGTCACTTCGAGAATGACCCAACATAAAATTATTCTAAATCTCGAAAACGGTGAGTGCTAGGTTGACCAAACGAGTATGGGATTGTAGATATTATTATTGGCTTTCAAACGAATCAATCCGATTGCGAATCGGTTAAGTCGTTTCCGAGAAAAAGGAAAATTACATATTCCATCCGAACAAGTCACTTCCAGAATGACCCAACCTCAAAATAATCTATATATCAGAAACGGTGAGTGCTAGGTAGACAAAACGAGTATGGAATTGTAGATATTATTATTGGCTTTCAAACGAATCAATCCGATTGCGAATCGGTTAAGTCGTTTCCGAGAAAAACGAAAAGTACATATTCCATCCGCACAAGTCACTTCCAGAATGACCCAACCTAAAAATAATCTATATCTCGGAAATGGTGAGTGCTAGGTAGACAAAACGAGTATGGGATTGTAGATACTATTTTTGGCTTTCAAACGAATCAATCCAATTGCGAATCGGTTAAGTCGTTTCCGAGAAAAACCAAAATTACATATTCCATCCGCACAAGTCACTTCCAGAATGACCCAATCTAAAAATAATCTTATCTCGGAAACGGTGAGTGCTAGGTAGACAAAACCAGTGTTATGTTGCAGATATTATTATTGGCTTTCGAACGAATCAATCCGATTGCGAATCGGTTATGTCGTTTCCGAGAAAAACGAAAATTACATATTCCATCCGCACAAGTCACTTCCAGAATGACCCAACCTAAAAATAATCTATATCTCGGAAACGCTGAGTGCTAGGTAGACAAAACGAGTATGGGATTGTAGATATTATTATTGGCTTTCAAACGAATCAATCCAATTGCGAATCGGTTAAGTCGTTTCCGAGAAAAACGAAAATTACATATTCTATCCGCACAAGTCACTTCCAGAATGACCCAAAATAAAAATATTCTATAATCGGAAACTGTGAGTCCTATGTAGACAAAACCAGTATGAGATTGTAGATATTATCATTGGCTTTCAAACGAATCAATCCGATTGCGAATCGGTTAAGTCGTTTCCGAGAAAAACGAAAATTACATATTCCATCCGCACAAGTCACTTCCAGAATGACCCAACCTAAACTTATTCTCTATCTCGGAAACTGTAAGTGCTAGGTAGACAAGACAAGTATGGAATTGTAGATATTATTATTGGCTTTCAAACGAATCAATCCGATTGCGAATCGGTTATGTCGTTTCCGAGAAAAACGAAAATTACATATTCCATCCGCACAAGTCACTTCCAGAATGACCCAACCTAAAAATAATCTATATCTCGGAAACGGTGAGTGCTAGGTAGACAAGACAAGTAGACAAAACGAGTATGGAATTGTAGATATTATTATTGGCTTTCAAATGAATCGATCCGATAGCGTATCGGTTAAGTCGTTTCCGAGAAAAACGAAAATTACATATTCCATCCGCACAAGTCACTTCCAGAATGACACAACATCAAATTATTCTATATCTCGGAATCTGTGAGTGCTATGTAGACAAAGCGAGTATGGGATTGTAAACATTATTATTGGCTTTCAACCGAATCAATCCGATTGTGAATCGGTTAAGTCGTTTCCGAGAAAAACGAAAATTACATATTCCATCCGCACAAGTCACTTCCAGAATGACCCAACCTAAAAATAATGTATATCTCGGAAACGGTGAGTGCTAGGTAGGCAAAACGAGTATGTGATTGTAGATATTATTATTGGCTTTCAAACGAATTTATCCGATTGCAAATCGGTTAAGTCGTTTCCGAGAAAAACGAAAATTACATATACCATCCGAACAAGTCACTTCCAGAATGACCCAACGTAAAAATAATCTATATCTCGGAAACGGTAAGTGCTAGGTAGACAAAACAAGTGCTATGTTGCAGGTATCATTATTGGCTTTCAAACGAATCTATCCGATTGCGGATCGATTAAGTCGTTTTCGAGAAAAACGAAAATTACATATTCCATCCGCACAAATCACTTCAAGAATGACCCAACCTAAAAATATTCTATATCTCGGAAACGGTGAGTGCTAGGTAGACAAAACCAGTATGGAATTGTAGATATTATTATTGGCTTTCAAATGAATCAATCCGATTGCAAATCGGTTAAGTCGTTTCCGAGAAAAGCGAAAATTGCAAACTCCATCCGCACAAGTCACTTCCAGAATGAACCAGCCTAAAAATAATCTATATCTCGGAAACTGTGAGTGCTAGGTAAACAAAACTACTTTGGAATTGTAGATATTGTTATTGGCTTTCAAACGAATCAATCCGATTGCGAATCGGTTAAGTCGTTTCCGAGCAAAACGAAAACTACCTATTTCATCTGCACCAGTCACTTCGAGAATGACCCAACATAAAATTATTCTAAATCTCGAAAACGGTGAGTGCTAGGTTGACCAAACGAGTATGGGATTGTAGATATTATTATTGGCTTTCAAACGAATCAATCCGATTGCGAATCGGTTAAGTCGTTTCCGAGAAAAACGAAAATTACATATTCCATCCGCACAAGTCACTTTCAGAATGACCCAACCTAAAAATAATCTATATATCAGAAACTCTGAGTGCTAGGTAGACAAAACGAGTATGGGATTGTAGATATTATTATTGGCTTTCAAATGAATCAATCCGATTGCGAATCGGTTAAGTCGTTTCCGAGAAAAACGAAAAGTACATATTCCATCCGCACCAGTCACTTCCAAAATGACCCAACTTAAAATTATTCTATATCTATTGGCTTTTAAACGAATTTATCCGATTGCAAATCGGTTAAGTCGTTTCCGAGAAAAACGAAAATTACATATTCCATCCGAACAAGTCACTTCCAGAATGACCCAACCTCAAAATAATCTATATATCAGAAACGGTGAGTGCTAGGTAGACAAAACGAGTATGGAATTGTAGATATTATTATTGGCTTTCAAACGAATCAATCCGATTGCGAATCTGTTAAGTCGTTTTCGAGAAAAACGAAAAGTACATATTCCATCCGCACAAGTCACTTCCAGAATGACTTGACAGATCACGTGGGATTTCAGACATGGTGTCAAAGAGAAAGATGCTCAGCATGCTTTGACATTTCATCATGAATAGACTTACTAACGAGCAACGCTTGCAAATCATTGAATTTTATTACCAAAATCAGTGTTCGGTTCGAAATGTTTTCATCCACCGTTCAGCGATGAGGCTCATTTCTGGTTGAATGGCTACGTAAATAAGCAAAATTGCCGCATTTGGAGTGAAGAGCAACCAGAAGCCGTTCAAGAACTGCCCATGCATCCCGAAAAATGCACTGTTTGGTGTGGTTTGTACGCTGGTGGAATCATTGGACCGTATTTTTTCAAAGATGCTGTTGGACGCAACGTTACGGTGAATGAACACATTTCGAACCGAACACTGATTTTGGTAATAAAATTCAATGATTTGCAAGCGTTGCTCGTTAGTAAGTCTATTCATGATGAAATGTCAAAGCATACTGAGCATCTTTCTCTTTGACACCATGTCTGAAATCCCACGTGATCTGTCAAATACTAATGCATGAAAATCCTAACCTCAAAAAAATCACCCTTTAGATATTATTACTGGTTTTCAAACGAATTAATCCGATTGCGAATCGGTTAAGTCGTTGGTAGACAAGACGGTGAGTGCTAGGTAGACAAGACAAGTAGACAAAACGAGTATGGAATTGTAGATATTATTATTTGCTTTCAAACGAATCGATCCGATAGCGTATCGGTTAAGTCGTTTCCGAGAAAAACAAAAATTACATATTCCATCCACACAAGTCACTTCCAGAATGACACAACATCAAATTATTCTATATCTCGGAATCTGTGAGTGCTATGTAGACAAAGCGAGTATGGGATTGTAGACATTATTATTGGCTTTCAACCGAATCAATCCGATTGTGAATCGGTTAAGTCGTTTCCGAGAAAAACGAAAATTACATATTCCATCCGCACAAGTCACTTCCAGAATGACCCAACCTAAAAATAATGTATATCTCGGAAACGGTGAGTGCTAGGTAGGCAAAACGAGTATGTGATTGTAGATATTATTATTGGCTTTCAAACGAATTTATCCGATTGCAAATCGGTTAAGTCGTTTCCGAGAAAAACGAAAATTACATATACCATCCGAACAAGTCACTTCCAGAATGACCCAACGTAAAAATAATCTATATCTCGGAAACGGTAAGTGCTAGGTAGACAAAACAAGTGCTATGTTGCAGGTATCATTATTGGCTTTCAAACGAATCTATCCGATTGCGGATCGATTAAGTCGTTTTCGAGAAAAACGAAAATTACATATTCCATCCGCACAAATCACTTCAAGAATGACCCAACCTAAAAATATTCTATATCTCGGAAACGGTGAGTGCTAGGTAGACAAAACCAGTATGGAATTGTAGATATTATTATTGGCTTTCAAATGAATCAATCCGATTGCAAATCGGTTAAGTCGTTTCCGAGAAAAGCGAAAATTGCAAACTCCATCCGCACAAGTCACTTCCAGAATGAACCAGCCTAAAAATAATCTATATCTCGGAAACTGTGAGTGCTAGGTAGACAAAACTAGTTTGGAATTGTAGATATTGTTATTGGCTTTCAAACGAATCAATCCGATTGCGAATCGGTTAAGTCGTTTCCGAGCAAAACGAAAACTACCTATTTCATCTGCACCAGTCACTTCGAGAATGACCCAACATAAAATTATTCTAAATCTCGAAAACGGTGAGTGCTAGGTTGACCAAACGAGTATGGGATTGTAGATATTATTATTGGCTTTCAAACGAATCAATCCGATTGCGAATCGGTTAAGTCGTTTCCGAGAAAAACGAAAATTACATATTCCATCCGCACAAGTCACTTTCAGAATGACCCAACCTAAAAATAATCTATATATCAGAAACTCTGAGTGCTAGGTAGACAAAACGAGTATGGGATTGTAGATATTATTATTGGCTTTCAAACGAATCAATCCGATTGCGAATCGGTTAAGTCGTTTCCGAGAAAAACGAAAAGTACATATTCCATCCGCACCAGTCACTTCCAAAATGACCCAACTTAAAATTATTCTATATCTATTGGCTTTTAAACGAATTTATCCGATTGCAAATCGGTTAAGTCGTTTCCGAGAAAAACGAAAATTACATATTCCATCCGAACAAGTCACTTCCAGAATGACCCAACCTCAAAATAATCTATATATCAGAAACGGTGAGTGCTAGGTAGACAAAACGAGTATGGAATTGTAGATATTATTATTGGCTTTCAAACGAATCAATCCGATTGCGAATCTGTTAAGTCGTTTTCGAGAAAAACGAAAAGTACATATTCCATCCGCACAAGTCACTTCCAGAATGACTTGACAGATCACGTGGGATTTCAGACATGGTGTCAAAGAGAAAGATGCTCAGTATGCTTTGACATTTCATCATGAATAGACTTACTAACGAGCAACGCTTGCAAATCATTGAATTTTATTACCAAAATCAGTGTTCGGTTCGAAATGTTTTCATTCACCGTTCAGCGATGAGGCTCATTTCTGGTTGAATGGCTACGTAAATAAGCAAAATTGCCGCATTTGGAGTGAAGAGCAACCAGAAGCCGTTCAAGAACTGCCCATGCATCCCGAAAAATGCACTGTTTGGTGTGGTTTGTACGCTGGTGGAATCATTGGACCGTATTTTTTCAAAGATGCTGTTGGACGCAACGTTACGGTGAATGAACACATTTCGAACCGAACACTGATTTTGGTAATAAAATTCAATGATTTGCAAGCGTTGCTCGTTAGTAAGTCTATTCATGATGAAATGTCAAAGCATACTGAGCATCTTTCTCTTTGACACCATGTCTGAAATCCCACGTGATCTGTCAAATACTAATGCATGAAAATCCTAACCTCAAAAAAATCACCCTTTAGATATTATTATTGGTTTTCAAACGAATCAATCCGATTGCGAATCGGTTAAGTCGTTTCCGAGAAAAACGAAAATTACATATTCCATCCGCACAAGTCACTTCCAGAATGACCCAACCTAAAAATGATCTATATCTCGGAAACTGTAAGTGCTAGGTAGACAAAACGAATATGGGATTGTAGATATTATTATTGGCTTTCAAGCGAATCAATCCGATTGCGAATCGGTTAAGTCGTTTCCGAGAAAAACTAAAAGTACATATTCCATCCGCACCAGTCACTTCCAAAATGACCCAACTTAAAATTATTCTATATCTATTGGCTTTTAAACGAATTTATCCGATTGCAAATCGGTTAAGTCGTTTCCGAGAAAAACGAAAATTACATATTCCATCCGAACAAGTCACTTCCAGAATGACCCAACCTCAAAATAATCTATATATCAGAAACGGTGAGTGCTAGGTAGACAAAACGAGTATGGAATTGTAGATATTATTATTGGCTTTCAAACGAATCAATCCGATTGCGAATCGGTTAAGTCGTTTCCGAGAAAAACGAAAAGTACATATTCCATCCGCACAAGTCACTTCCAGAATGACCCAACCTAAAAATAATCTATATCTCGGAAATGGTGAGTGCTAGGTAGACAAAACGAGTATGGGATTGTAGATACTATTTTTGGCTTTCAAACGAATCAATCCAATTGCGAATCGGTTAATTCGTTTCCGAGAAAAATGAAAAGTACATATTCCATCCGCACCAGTCACTTCCAAAATGACCCAAATTAAAATTATTCTATATCTATTGGCTTTTAAACGAATTTATCCGATTGCAAATCGGTTAAGTCGTCTCCGAGAAAAACGAAAAGTACATATTCCATCGAAAAGTCACTTCCAGAATGACCCAACCTCAAAATAATCTATATATCAGAAACTGTGAGTGCTAGGTAGACAAAACGAGTATGGAATTGTAGTTATTATTATTGGCTTTCAAACGAATCAATCCGATTGCGAATCGGTTAAGTCGTTTCCGAGAAAAACGAAAAGTACATATTCCATCCGCACAAGTCACTTCCAGAATGACCCAACCTAAAAATAATCTATATCTCGGAAATGGTGAGTGCTAGGTAGACAAAACGAGTATGGGATTGTAGATACTATTTTTGGCTTTCAAACGAATCAATCCAATTGCGAATCGGTTAATTCGTTTCCGAGAAAAACGAAAAGTACATATTCCATCCGCACAAGTCACTTCCAAAATGACCCAACTTAAAATTATTCTATATCTATTGGCTTTTAAACGAATTTATCCGATTGCAAATCGGTTAAGTCGTCTCCGAGAAAAACGAAAAGTACATATTCCATCGAACAAGTCACTTCCAGAATGACCCAACCTCAAAATAATCTATATATCAGAAACGGTGAGTGCTAGGTAGACAAAACGAGTATGGAATTGTAGATATTATTATTGGCTTTCAAACGAATCAATCCGATTGCGAATCGGTTAAGTCGTTTCCGAGAAAAACGAAAAGTACATATTCCATCCGCACAAGTCACTTCCAGAATGACCCAACCTAAAAATAATCTATATCTCGGAAATGGTGAGTGCTAGGTAGGCAAAACGAGTATGGGATTGTAGATACTATTTTTGGCTTTCAAACGAATCAATCCAATTGCGAATCGGTTAAGTCGTTTCCGAGAAAAACGAAAATTACATATTCCATCCGCACAAGTCACTTCCAGAATGACCCAATCTAAAAATAATCTTATCTCGGAAACGGTGAGTGCTAGGTAGACAAAACCAGTGTTATGTTGCAGATATTATTATTGGCTTTCGAACGAATCAATCCGATTGCGAATCGGTTATGTCGTTTCCGAGAAAAACGAAAATTACATATTCCATCCGCACAAGTCACTTCCAGAATGACCCAACCTAAAAATAATCTATATCTCGGAAACGGTGAGTGCTAGGTAGACAAAACGAGTATGGGATTGTAGATATTATTATTGGCTTTCAAACGAATCAATCCAATTGCGAATCGGTTAAGTCGTTTCCGAGAAAAACGAAAATTACATATTCCATCCGCACAAGTCACTTCCAGAATGACCCAAAATAAAAATATTCTATAATCGGAAACTGAGTGCTATGTAGACGAAACCAGTATGGGATTGCAGATATTATCATTGGCTTTCAAACGAATCAATCCGATTGCGAATCGGTTAAGTCGTTTCCGAGAAAAACGAAAATTACATATTCCATCCGCACAAGTCACTTCCAGAATGACCCAACCTAAACTTATTCTCTATCTCGGAAACTGTAAGTGCTAGGTAGACAAGACAAGTATGGAATTGTAGATATTATTATTGGCTTTCAAATAAATCAATCCGATTGCAAATCGGTTAAGTCGTTTCCGAGAAAAGCGAAAATTGCAAACTCCATCCGCACAAGTCACTTCCAGAATGAACCAACCTAAAAATAATCTATATCTCGGAAACTGTGAGTGCTAGGTAGACAAAACAAGTGCTATGTTGCAGGTATCATTATTGGCTTTCAAACGAATCTATCCGATTGCGGATCGATTAAGTCGTTTTCGAGAAAAACGAAAATTACATATTCCATCCGCACAAATCACTTCAAGAATGACCCAACCTAAAAATATTCTATATCTCGGAAACGGTGAGTGCTAGGTAGACAAAACAAGTGCTATGTTGCAGGTATCATTATTGGCTTTCAAACGAATCTATCCGATTGCGGATCGATTAAGTCGTTTTCGAGAAAAACGAAAATTACATATTCCATCCGCACAAGTCACTTCCAGAATGACCCAACCTAAAAATAATCTATATCTCGGAAACGGTGAGTGCTAGGTAGACAAAACAAGTGCTATGTTGCAGGTATCATTATTGGCTTTCAAACGAATCTATCCGATTGCGGATCGATTAAGTCGTTTTCGAGAAAAACGAAAATTACATATTCCATCCGCACAAATCACTTCAAGAATGACCCAACCTAAAAATATTCTATATCTCGGAAACGGTGAGTGCTAGGTGGACAAAACCAGTATGGAATTGTAGATATTATTATTGGCTTTCAAATAAATCAATCCGATTGCAAATCGGTTAAGTCGTTTCCGAGAAAAGCGAAAATTGCAAACTCCATCCGCACAAGTCACTTCCAGAATGAACCAACCTAAAAATAATCTATATCTCGGAAACTGTGAGCGCTAGGTAGACAAAACTAGTTTGGGATTGTAGATATTGTTATTGGCTTTCAAACGAATCAATCCGATTGCGAATCGGTTAAGTCGTTTCCGAGCAAAACGAAAACTACCTATTTCATCTGCACCAGTCACTTCGAGAATGACTCAACATAAAATTATTCTAAATCTCGAAAACGGTGAGTGCTAGGTAGACAAAACGAGTATGGGATTGTAGATATTATTATTGGCTTTCAAACGAATCAATCCGATTGCGAATCGGTTAAGTCGTTTCCGAGAAAAACGAAAATTACATATTCCATCCGCACAAGTCACTTTCAGAATGACCCAACCTAAAAATAATCTGTATATCAGAAACTCTGAGTGCTAGGTAGACAAAACGAGTATGGGATTGTAGATATTATTATTGGCTTTCAAACGAATCAATCCGATTGCGAATCGGTTAAGTCGTTTCCGTGAAAAACGAAAAGTACTTATTCCATCCGCACCAGTCACTTCCAAAATGACCCAACCTCAAAATAATCTATATATCAGAAACGGTGAGTGCTAGGTAGACAAAACGAGTATGGAATTGTAGATATTATTATTGGCTTTCAAACGAATCAATCCGATTGCGAATCGGTTAAGTCGTTTCCGAGAAAAACGAAAAGTACATATTCCATCCGCACAAGTCACTTCCAGAATGACCCAACCTAAAAATAATCTATATCTCGGAAATGGTGAGTGCTAGGTAGACAAAACGAGTATGGGATTGTAGATACTATTTTTGGCTTTCAAACGAATCAATCCAATTGCGAATCGGTTAAGTCGTTTCCGAGAAAAACGAAAAGTACATATTCCATCCGCACCAGTCACTTCCAGAATGAACCAACATAAAATTATTCTATATCTCGGATCAGTGTTCGGTTCGAAATGTTTTCATTCACCGTTCAGCGATGAGGCTCATTTCTGGTTGAATGGCTACGTAAATAAGCAAAATTGCCGCATTTGGAGTGAAGAGCAACCAGAAGCCGTTCAAGAACTGCCCATGCATCCCGAAAAATGCACTGTTTGGTGTGGTTTGTACGCTGGTGGAATCATTGGACCGTATTTTTTCAAAGATGCTGTTGGATGCAACGTTACGGTGAATGAACACATTTCGAAACGAACACTGATTTTGGTAATAAAATTCAATGATTTGCAAGCGTTGCTCGTTAGTAAGTCTATTCATGATGAAATGTCAAAGCATACTGAGCATCTTTCTCTTTGACACCATGTCTGAAATCCCACGTGATCTGTCAAATACTAATGCATGAAAATCCTAACCTCAAAAAAATCACCCTTTACATATTCCATCCGCACAAGTCACTTCCAGAATGACCCAACATAAAAATGATCTATATCTCGGAAACTGTAGGTGCTAGGTAGACAAAACGCGTATGGAATTGTAGATATTATTATTGGCTTTCAAACGAATCAATCCGATTGCGAATCGGTTAAGTCGTTTCCGAGAAAAACGAAAAGTACATATTCCATCCGCACAAGTCACTTCCAGAATGACCCAACCTAAAAATAATCTATATCTCGGAAATGGTGAGTGCTAGGTAGACAAAACGAGTATGGGATTGTAGATACTATTTTTGGCTTTCAAACGAATCAATCCAATTGCGAATCGGTTAAGTCGTTTCCGAGAAAAACGAAAAGTACATATTCCATCCGCACCAGTCACTTCCAAAATGACCCAACTTAAAATTATTCTATATCTATTGGCTTTTAAACGAATTTATCCGATTGCAAATCGGTTAAGTCGTTTTTCTCGGAAACGACTTAACCAATTTGCAATCGGATTGATTCATTTGAAAGCCAATAATAATATCTACAATTCCATACTGCTTTGTGTATCTAGCACTCACAGTTTCCGAGATATAGAATAATTTTATGTTGGTTCATTCTGGAAGTGACTTGTGCGGATGGAATATGTAATTTTCGTTTTTCTCGGAAACGACTTAAGCTATTTGCAATCGGATTGATTCGTTTGAAAGCCAATATTAATATCTACATTTCCATACTGGTTTTGTCTACCTAGCACTCACAGTTTCCGAGATATAGATTATTTTTATGTTGGTTCATTCTGGAAGTGACTTGTGCGGATGGAATATGTAATTTTCGTTTTTCTCGGAAACGACTTAACCGATTTGCAATCGGATTGATTCATTTGAAAGCCAATATTAATATCTACAATTCCATACTGGTTATGTCTACCTAGCTCTTACAGTTTCCGAGATATAAAGGGTGATTTTTTTGAGGTTAGGATTTTCATGCATTAGTATTTGACAGATCACGTGGGATTTCAGACATGGTGTCAAAGAGAAAGATGCTCAGTATGCTTTGACATTTCATCATGAATAGACTTACTAACGAGCAACGCTTGCAAATCATTGAATTTTATTACCAAAATCAGTGTTCGGTTCGAAATGTTTTCATTCATCGTTCAGCGATGAGGCTCATTTCTGGTTGAATGGCTACGTAAATAAGCAAAATTGCCGCATTTGGAGTGAAGAGCAACCAGAAGCCGTTCAAGAACTGCCCATGCATCCCGAAAAATGCACTGTTTGGTGTGGTTTGTACGCTGGTGGAATCATTGGACCGTATTTTTTCAAAGATGCTGTTGGACGCAACGTTACGGTGAATGAACACATTTCGAACCGAACACTGATTTTGGTAATAAAATTCAATGATTTGCAAGCGTTGCTCGGTAGTAAGTCTATTCATGATGAAATGTCAAAGCATACTGAGCATCTTTCTCTTTGACACCATGTCTGAAATCCCACGTGATCTGTCAAATACTAATGCATGAAAATCCTAACCTCAAAAAAATCACCCTTTACATATTCCATCCGCACAAGTCACTTCCAGAATGACCCAACATAAAAATGATCTATATCTCGGAAACTGTAGGTGCTAGGTAGACAAAACGAGTATGGGATTGTGGATATTATTATTGGCTTTCAAACGAATCAATCCGATTGCGAATCGGTTAAGTCGTTTCCGAGAAAAACGAAAATTACATATTCCATCCGAACAAGTCACTTCCAGAATGACCCAACCTAAAAATAATCTATATCTCGGAAACGGTGAGTGCTAGGTAGACAAAACAAGTGCTATGCTGCAGGTATCATTATTGGCTTTTAAACGAATCTATCCGATTGCAAATCGGTTAAGTCGTTTCCGAGAAAAACGAAAATTACATATTCCATCCGAACAAGTCACTTCCAGAATGACCCAACCTAAAAATAATCTATATATCAGAAACGGTGAGTGCTAGGTAGACAAAACGAGTATGGAATTGTAGATATTATTATTGGCTTTCAAACGAATCAATCCGATTGCGAATCGGTTAAGTCGTTTCCGAGAAAAACGAAAATTACATATTCCATCCGAACAAGTCACTTCCAGAATGACCCAACCTAAAAATAATCTATATCTCGGAAACGATGAGTGCTAGGTAGACAAAACAAGTGCTATGTTGCAGGTATCATTATTGGCTTTTAAACGAATCTATCCGATTGCAAATCGGTTAAGTCGTTTCCGAGAAAAACGAAAATTACATATTCCATCCGAACAAGTCACTTCCAGAATGACCCAATCTAAAAATAATCTATATATCAGAAACGGTGAGTGCTAGGTAGACGAAACGAGTATGGAATTGTAGATATTATTATTGGCTTTCAAACGAATCAATCCGATTGCGAATCGGTTAAGTCGTTTCCGAGAAAAACGAAAATTACCTATTTCATCTGCACCAGTCACTTCGAGAATGACCCAACATAAAATTATTCTATATCTCAAAAACGGTGAGTGCTAGGTTGACCAAACGAGTATGGGATTGTAGATATTATTATTGGCTTTTAAACGAATCTATCCGATTGCGGATCGATTAAGTCGTTTTCGAGAAAAACGAAAATTACATATTCCATCCGCACAAATCACTTCCAGAATGACCCAACATAAAAATGATCTATATCTCGGAAACTGTAAGTGCTAGGTAGACAAAACGAGTATGGGATTGTAGATATTATTATTGGCTTTCAAACGAATCAATCCGATTGCGAATCGGTTAAGTCGTTTCCGAGAAAAACGAAAAGTACATATTCCATCCGCACAAGTCACTTCCAGAATGACCCAACCTAAAAATGATCTATATCTCGGAAAATGTAAGTGCTAGGTAGACAAAACGAGTATGGGATTGTAGATATTATTATTGGCTTTCAAACGAATCAATCCGATTGCGAATCGGTTAAGTCGTTTCCGAGAAAAACGAAAATTACATATTCCATCCGCACCAGTCACTTCCAAAATGACCCAACTTAAAATTATTCTATATATATTGGCTTTTAAACGAATTTATCCGATTGCAAATCGGTTAAGTCGTTTCCGAGAAAAACGAAAATTACATATTCCATCCGAACAAGTCACTTGCAGAATGACCCAACCTAAAAATAATCTATATCTCGGAGATGGTGAGTGCTAGGTAGACAAAACGAGTATGGAATTGTAGATATTATTATTGGCTTTCAAACGAATCAATCCGATTGCGAATTGGTTAAGTCGTTTCCGAGAAAAACGAAAAGTACATATTCCATCCGCACAAGTCACTTCCAGAATGACCCAACCTAAAAATAATCTATATCTCGGAAAGGTGAGTGCTAGGTAGACAAAACGAGTATGGGATTGTAGATACTATTTTTGGCTTTCAAACGAATCAATCCAATTGCGAATCGGTTAAGTCGTTTCCGAGAAAAACGAAAATTACATATTCCATCCGCACAAGTCACTTCCAGAATGACCCAATCTAAAACTAATCTTATCTCGGAAACGGTGAGTGCTAGGTAGACAAAACCAGTGTTATGTTGCAGATATTATTATTGGCTTTCGAACGAATCAATCCGATTGCGAATCGGTTATGTCGTTTCCGAGAAAAACGAAAATTACATATTCCATCCGCACAAGTCACTTCCAGAATGACCCAACCTAAAAATAATCTATATCTCGGAAACGGTGAGTGCTAGGTAGACAAAACGAGTATGGGATTGTAGATATTATTATTGGCTTTCAAACGAATCAATCCGATTGCGAATCGGTTAAGTCGTTTCCGAGAAAAACGAAAAGTACATATTCCATCCGCACCAGTCACTTCCAAAATGACCCAACTTAAAATTATTCTATATCTATTGGCTTTTAAACGAATTTATCCGATTGCAAATCGGTTAAGTCGTTTCCGAGAAAAACGAAAATTACATATTCCATCCGAACAAGTCACTTCCAGAATGACCCAACCTCAAAATAATCTATATATCAGAAACGGTGAGTGCTAGGTAGACAAAACGAGTATGGAATTGTAGATATTATTATTGGCTTTCAAACGAATCAATCCGATTGCGAATCGGTTAAGTCGTTTCCGAGAAAAACGAAAAGTACATATTCCATCCGCACAAGTCACTTCCAGAATGACCCAACCTAAAAATAATCTATATCTCGGAAATGGTGAGTGCTAGGTAGACAAAACGAGTATGGGATTGTAGATACTATTTTTGGCTTTCAAACGAATCAATCCAATTGCGAATCGGTTAAGTCGTTTCCGAGAAATACGAAAAGTACATATTCCATCCGCACCAGTCACTTCCAAAATGACCCAACTTAAAATTATTCTATATCTATTGGCTTTTAAACGAATTTATCCGATTGCAAATCGGTTAAGTCGTCTCCGAGAAAAACGAAAAGTACATATTCCATCGAACAAGTCACTTCCAGAATGACCCAACCTCAAAATAATCTATATATCAGAAACGGTGAGTGCTAGGTAGACAAAACGAGTATGGAATTGTAGATATTATTATTGGCTTTCAAACGAATCAATCCGATTCCGAATCGGTTAAGTCGTTTCCGAGAAAAACGAAAAGTACATATTCCATCCGCACAAGTCACTTCCAGAATGACCCAACCTAAAAATAATCTATATCTCGGAAATGGTGAGTGCTAGGTAGACAAAACGAGTATGGGATTGTAGATACTATTTTTGGCTTTCAAACGAATCAATCCAATTGCGAATCGGTTAAGTCGTTTCCGAGAAAAACGAAAATTACATATTCCATCCGCACAAGTCACTTCCAGAATGACCCAATCTAAAAATAATCTTATCTCGGAAACGGTGAGTGCTAGGTAGACAAAACCAGTGTTATGGTGCAGATATTATTATTGGCTTTCGAACGAATCAATCCGATTGCGAATCGGTTATGTCGTTTCCGAGAAAAACGAAAATTACATATTCCATCCGCACAAGTCACTTCCAGAATGACCCAACCTAAAAATAATCTATATCTCGGAAACGGTGAGTGCTAGGTAGACAAAACGAGTATGGGATTGTAGATATTATTATTGGCTTTCAAACGAATCAATCCAATTGCGAATCGGTTAAGTCGTTTCCGAGAAAAACGAAAATTACATATTCCATCCGCACAAGTCACTTCCAGAATGACCCAAAATAAAAATATTCTATAATCGGAAACTGTGAATGCTATGTAGACGAAACCAGTATGGGATTGTAGATATTATCATTGGCTTTCAAACGATCAATCCGATTGCGAATCGGTTAAGTCGTTTCCGAGAAAAACGAAAATTACATATTCCATCCGCACAAGTCACTTCCAGAATGACCCAACCTAAACTTATTCTCTATCTCGGAAACTGTAAGTGCTAGGTAGACAAAACAAGTATGGAATTGTAGATATTATTATTGGCTTTCAAACGAATCAATCCAATTGCGAATCGGTTAGGTCGTTTCCGAGAAAAAAGAAAATTACATATTCCATCCGCACAAGTCACTTCCAGAATGACCCAAAATAAAAATATTCTATAATCGGAAACTGAGTGCTATGTAGACGAAGCCAGTATGGGATTGTAGATATTATCATTGGCTTTCAAACGAATCAATCCGATTGCGAATCGGTTAAGTCGTTTCCGAGAAAAACGAAAATTACATATTCCATCCGCACAAGTCACTTCCAGAATGACCCAAAATAAAAATATTCTATAATCGGAAACTGAGTGCTAGGTAGACGAAACCAGTATGGGATTGTAGATATTATTATTGGCTTTCAAACGAATCAATCCAATTGCGAATCGGTTAAGTCGTTTCCGAGAAAAACGAAAATTACATATTCCATCCGCACAAGTCACTTCCAGAATGACCCAAAATAAAAATATTCTATAATCGGAAACTGTGAATGCTATGTAGACGAAACCAGTATGGGATTGTAGATATTATCATTGGCTTTCAAACGATCAATCCGATTGCGAATCGGTTAAGTCGTTTCCGAGAAAAACGAAAATTACATATTCCATCCGCACAAGTCACTTCCAGAATGACCCAACCTAAACTTATTCTCTATCTCGGAAACTGTAAGTGCTAGGTAGACAAAACGAGTATGCGATTGTAGATATTATTATTGGCTTTCAAACGAATCAATCCAATTGCGAATCGGTTAAGTCGTTTCCGAGAAAAACGAAAATTACATATTCCATCCGCACAAGTCACTTCCAGAATGACCCAAAATAAAAATATTCTATAATCGGAAACTGAGTGCTATGTAGACGAAACCAGTATGGGATTGTAGATATTATCATTGGCTTTCAAACGAATCAATCCGATTGCGAATCGGTTAAGTCGTTTCCGAGAAAAACGAAAATTACATATTCCATCCGCACAAGTCACTTCCAGAATGACCCAACCTAAAAATAATTTATATCTCGGAAACGGTGCTAGGTAGACAAGACAAGTAGACAAAACGAGTATGGAATTGTAGATATTATTATTGGCTTTCAAACGAATCGATCCGATAGCGTATCGGTTAAGTCGTTTCCGAGAAAAACAAAAATTACATATTCCATCCGCACAAGTCACTTCCAGAATGACACAACATCAAATTATTCTATATCTCGGAATCTGTGAGTGCTATGTAGTCAAAGCGGGTATGGGATTGTAGACATTATTATTGGCTTTCAACCGAATCAATCCGATTGTGAATCGGTTAAGTCGTTTCCGAGAAAAACGAAAATTACATATTCCATCCGCACAAGTCACTTCCAGAATGACCCAACCTAAAAATAATGTATATCTCGGAAACGGTGAGCGCTAGGTAGGCAAAACGAGTATGTGATTGTAGATATTATTATTGGCTTTCAAACGAATTTATCCGATTGCAAATCGGTTAAGTCGTTTCCGAGAAAAACGAAAATTACATATTCCATCCGAACAAGTCACTTCCAGAATGACCCAACCTAAAAATAATCTATATCTCGGAAACGGTGAGTGCTAGGTAGACAAAACAAGTGCTATGTTGCAGGTATCATTATTGGCTTTCAAACGAATCTATCCGATTGCGGATCGATTAAGTCGTTTTCGAGAAAAACGAAAATTACATATTCCATCCGCACAAATCACTTCAAGAATGACCCAACCTAAAAATATTCTATATCTCGGAAACGGTGAGTGCTAGGTAGACAAAACCAGTATGGAATTGTAGATATTATTATTGGCTTTCAAATAAATCAATCCGATTGCAAATCGGTTAAGTCGTTTCCGAGAAAAGCGAAAATTGCAAACTCCATCCGCACAAGTCACTTCCAGAATGACCCAACCTAAAACTAATCTTATCTCGGAAACGGTGAGTGCTAGGTAGACAAAACCAGTGTTATGTTGCAGATATTATTATTGGCTTTCGAACGAATCAATCCGATTGCGAATCGGTTATGTCGTTTCCGAGAAAAACGAAAATTACATATTCCATCCGTACAAGTCACTTCCAGAATGACCCAACCTAAAAATAATCTATATCTCGGAAACGGTGAGTGCTAGGTAGACAAAACGAGTATGGGATTGTAGATATTATTATTGGCTTTCAAACGAATCAATCCGATTGCGAATCGGTTAAGTCGTTTCCGAGAAAAACGAAAAGTACATATTCCATCCGCACCAGTCACTTCCAAAATGACCCAACTTAAAATTATTCTATATCTATTGGCTTTTAAACGAATTTATCCTATTGCAAATCGGTTAAGTCGTTTCCGAGAAAAACGAAAATTACATATTCCATCCGAACAAGTCACTTCCAGAATGACCCAACCTCAAAATAATCTATATATCAGAAACGGTGAGTGCTAGGTAGACAAAACGAGTATGGAATTGTAGATATTATTATTGGCTTTCAAACGAATCAATCCGATTGCGAATCGGTTAAGTCGTTTCCGAGAAAAACGAAAAGTACATATTCCATCCGCACAAGTCACTTCCAGAATGACCCAACCTAAAAATAATCTATATCTCGGAAATGGTGAGTGCTAGGTAGACAAAACGAGTATGGGATTGTAGATACTATTTTTGGCTTTCAAACGAATCAATCCAATTGCGAATCGGTTAAGTCGTTTCCGAGAAATACGAAAAGTACATATTCCATCCGCACCAGTCACTTCCAAAATGACCCAACTTAAAATTATTCTATATCTATTGGCTTTTAAACGAATTTATCCGATTGCAAATCGGTTAAGTCGTCTCCGAGAAAAACGAAAAGTACATATTCCATCGAACAAGTCACTTCCAGAATGACCCAACCTCAAAATAATCTATATATCAGAAACGGTGAGTGCTAGGTAGACAAAACGAGTATGGAATTGTAGATATTATTATTGGCTTTCAAACGAATCAATCCGATTCCGAATCGGTTAAGTCGTTTCCGAGAAAAACGAAAAGTACATATTCCATCCGCACAAGTCACTTCCAGAATGACCCAACCTAAAAATAATCTATATCTCGGAAATGGTGAGTGCTAGGTAGACAAAACGAGTATGGGATTGTAGATACTATTTTTGGCTTTCAAACGAATCAATCCAATTGCGAATCGGTTAAGTCGTTTCCGAGAAAAACGAAAATTACATATTCCATCCGCACAAGTCACTTCCAGAATGACCCAATCTAAAAATAATCTTATCTCGGAAACGGTGAGTGCTAGGTAGACAAAACCAGTGTTATGTTGCAGATATTATTATTGGCTTTCGAACGAATCAATCCGATTGCGAATCGGTTATGTCGTTTCCGAGAAAAACGAAAATTACATATTCCATCCGCACAAGTCAC
This sequence comes from Stomoxys calcitrans, assembly GCF_963082655.1. Lineage (NCBI taxonomy): Eukaryota > Metazoa > Arthropoda > Insecta > Diptera > Muscidae > Stomoxys > Stomoxys calcitrans. Next base: position 151,494,537 of record NC_081553.1, on the reverse strand, counting down.
TTCCAGAATGACCCAACCTAAAAATAATCTATATCTCGGAAACGGTGAGTGCTAGGTAGACAAAACGAGTATGGGATTGTAGATATTATTATTGGCTTTCAAACGAATCAATCCAATTGCGAATCGGTTAAGTCGTTTCCGAGAAAAACGAAAATTACATATTCCATCCGCACAAGTCACTTCCAGAATGACCCAAAATAAAAATATTCTATAATCGGAAACTGTGAATGCTATGTAGACGAAACCAGTATGGGATTGTAGATATTATCATTGGCTTTCAAACGATCAATCCGATTGCGAATAGGTTAAGTCGTTTCCGAGAAAAACGAAAATTACATATTCCATCCGCACAAGTCACTTCCAGAATGACCCAACCTAAACTTATTCTCTATCTCGGAAACTGTAAGTGCTAGGTAGACAAAACAAGTATGGAATTGTAGATATTATTATTGGCTTTCAAACGAATCAATCCAATTGCGAATCGGTTAAGTCGTTTCCGAGAAAAAAGAAAATTACATATTCCATCCGCACAAGTCACTTCCAGAATGACCCAAAATAAAAATATTCTATAATCGGAAACTGAGTGCTATGTAGACGAAGCCAGTATGGGATTGTAGATATTATCATTGGCTTTCAAACGAATCAATCCGATTGCGAATCGGTTAAGTCGTTTCCGAGAAAAACGAAAATTACATATTCCATCCGCACAAGTCACTTCCAGAATGACCCAAAATAAAAATATTCTATAATCGGAAACTGAGTGCTAGGTAGACGAAACCAGTATGGGATTGTAGATATTATCATTGGCTTTCAAACGAATCAATCCGATTGCGAATCGGTTAAGTCGTTTCCGAGAAAAACGAAAATTACATATTCCATCCGCACAAGTCACTTCCAGAATGACCCAACCTAAACTTATTCTCTATCTCGGAAACTGTAAGTGCTAGGTAGACAAGACAAGTATGGAATTGTAGATATTATTATTGGCTTTCAAACGAATCAATCCGATTGCGAATCGGTTATGTCGTTTCCGAGAAAAACGAAAATTACATATTCCATCCGCACAAGTCACTTCCAGAATGACCCAACCTAAACTTATTCTCTATCTCGGAAACTGTAAGTGCTAGGTAGACAAAACGAGTATGCGATTGTAGATATTATTATTGGCTTTCAAACGAATCAATCCAATTGCGAATCGGTTAAGTCGTTTCCGAGAAAAACGAAAATTACATATTCCATCCGCACAAGTCACTTCCAGAATGACCCAAAATAAAAATATTCTATAATCGGAAACTGAGTGCTATGTAGACGAAACCAGTATGGGATTGTAGATATTATCATTGGCTTTCAAACGAATCAATCCGATTGCGAATCGGTTAAGTCGTTTCCGAGAAAAACGAAAATTACATATTCCATCCGCACAAGTCACTTCCAGAATGACCCAACCTAAAAATAATCTATATCTCGGAAACGGTGCTAGGTAGACAAGACAAGTAGACAAAACGAGTATGGAATTGTAGATATTATTATTGGCTTTCAAACGAATCGATCCGATAGCGTATCGGTTAAGTCGTTTCCGAGAAAAACAAAAATTACATATTCCATCCGCACAAGTCACTTCCAGAATGACCCAACCTAAAAATAATGTATATCTCGGAAACGGTGAGCGCTAGGTAGGCAAAACGAGTATGTGATTGTAGATATTATTATTGGCTTTCAAACGAATTTATCCGATTGCAAATCGGTTAAGTCGTTTCCGAGAAAAATGAAAATTACATATTCCATCCTCACAAGTCACTTCCAGAATGACCCAACATAAAAATAATCTATATCTCGGAAACGGTGAGCCCTAGGTAGACAAAACAAGAATGGAATTGTAGATATTCTTATTAGCTTTCAAACGAATCATCCCGATTGCGAATAGGTTAAGTCGTTTCAGAGAAAAACAAAAATTGCATATTTCATCTGCACCAGTCACTTCCAGAATTACCCAACATTAAATTATTCTATATCTCGGAAACGGTGAGTGCTATGTAGACAAGACGAGTATGGGATTGTAGATATTATTATTGGCTTTCAAACGAATCAATTTGATTGTGAATCGATTAAGTGGTTTCTGAGAAAAACGAAAATTACCTATTCCATCCTCACAAGTCACTTCCAGAATGACCCAACCTAAAATTATTCTCTATCTCGGAAACTGTGAGTGCTAGGTAGACAAGACATGTATGGATTTGTAGATATTATTATTGGCTTTCAGATGAACACAAGTCACTTCCAGAATGACCCAACCTAAAAATAATGTATATCTCGGAAACGGTGAGCGCTAGGTAGGCAAAACGAGTATGTGATTGTAGATATTATTATTGGCTTTCAAACGAATTTATCCGATTGCAAATCGGTTAAGTCGTTTCCGAGAAAAACGAAAATTACATATTCCATCCGAACAAGTCACTTCCAGAATGACCCAACCTAAAAATAATCTATATCTCGGAAACGGTGAGTGCTAGGTAGACAAAACAAGTGCTATGTTGCAGGTATCATTATTGGCTTTCAAACGAATCTATCCGATTGCGGATCGATTAAGTCGTTTTCGAGAAAAACGAAAATTACATATTCCATCCGCACAAATCACTTCAAGAATGACCCAACCTAAAAATATTCTATATCTCGGAAACGGTGAGTGCTAGGTAGACAAAACCAGTATGGAATTGTAGATATTATTATTGGCTTTCAAATAAATCAATCCGATTGCAAATCGGTTAAGTCGTTTCCGAGAAAAGCGAAAATTGCAAACTCCATCCGCACAAGTCACTTCCAGAATGAACCAACCTAAAAATAATCTATATCTCGGAAACTGTGAGTGCTAGGTAGACAAAACTAGTTTGGAATTGTAGATATTGTTATTGGCTTTCAAACAAATCAATCCGATTGCGAATCGGTTAAGTCGTTTCCGAGCAAAACGAAAACTACCTATTTCATCTGCACCAGTCACTTCGAGAATGACCCAACATAAAATTATTCTAAATCTCGAAAACGGTGAGTGCTAGGTTGACCAAACGAGTATGGGATTGTAGATATTATTATTGGCTTTCAAACGAATCAATCCGATTGCGAATCGGTTAAGTCGTTTCCGAGAAAAACGAAAATTACATATTCCATCCGCACAAGTCACTTTCAGAATGACCCAACCTAAAAATAATCTGTATATCAGAAACTCTGAGTGCTAGGTAGACAAAACGAGTATGGGATTGTAGATATTATTATTGGCTTTCAAACGAATCAATCCGATTGCGAATCGGTTAAGTCGTTTCCGTGAAAAACGAAAAGTACTTATTCCATCCGCACCAGTCACTTCCAAAATGACCCAACCCCAAAATAATCTATATATCAGAAACGGTGAGTGCTAGGTAGACAAAACGAGTATGGAATTGTAGATATTATTATTGGCTTTCAAACGAATCAATCCGATTGCGAATCGGTTAAGTCGTTTCCGAGAAAAACGAAAAGTACATATTCCATCCGCACAAGTCACTTCCAGAATGACCCAACCTAAAAATAATCTATATCTCGGAAATGGTGAGTGCTAGGTAGACAAAACGAGTATGGGATTGTAGATACTATTTTTGGCTTTCAAACGAATCAATCCAATTGCGAATCGGTTAAGTCGTTTCCGAGAAAAACGAAAAGTACATATTCCATCCGCACCAGTCACTTCCAAAATGACCCAACTTAAAATTATTCTATATCTATTGGCTTTTAAACGAATTTATCCGATTGCAAATCGGTTAAGTCGTTTTTCTCGGAAACGACTTAACCAATTTGCAATCGGATTGATTCATTTGAAAGCCAATAATAATATCTACAATTCCATACTGCTTTGTGTATCTAGCACTCACAGTTTCTGAGATATAGAATAATTTTATGTTGGTTCATTCTGGAAGTGACTTGTGCGGATGGAATATGTAATTTTCGTTTTTCTCGGAAACGACTTAAGCTATTTGCAATCGGATTGATTCGTTTGAAAGCCAATATTAATATCTACATTTCCATACTGGTTTTGTCTACCTAGCACTCACAGTTTCCGAGATATAGAATATTTTTATGTTGGTTCATTCTGGAAGTGACTTGTGCGGATGGAATATGTAATTTTCGTTTTTCTCGGAAACGACTTAACCGATTTGCAATCGGATTGATTCATTTGAAAGCCAATATGAATATCTACAATTCCATACTGGTTATGTCTACCTAGCTCTTACAGTTTCCGAGATATAAAGGGTGATTTTTTTGAGGTTAGGATTTTCATGCATTAGTATTTGACAGATCACGTGGGATTTCAGACATGGTGTCAAAGAGACCAAGAAACGAGAAAAACGAAAATTACATATTCCATCCGAACAAGTCACTTCCAGAATGACCCAACCTAAAAATAATCTATATATCAGAAACGGTGAGTGCTAGGTAGACAAAACTATTATGGAATTGTAGATATTATTATTGGCTTTCAAACGAATCAATCCGATTGCGAATCGGTTAAGTCGTTTCCGAGAAAAACGAAAATTACATATTCCATCCGAACAAGTCACTTCCAGAATGACCCAACCTAAAAATAATCTATATCTCGGAAACGATTAGTGCTAGGTAGACAAAACAAGTGCTATGTTGCAGGTATCATTATTGGCTTTTAAACGAATCTATCCGATTGCAAATCGGTTAAGTCGTTTCCGAGAAAAACGAAAATTACATATTCCATCCGAACAAGTCACTTCCAGAATGACCCAATCTAAAAATAATCTATATATCAGAAACGGTGAGTGCTAGGTAGACGAAACGAGTATGGAATTGTAGATATTATTATTGGCTTTCAAACGAATCAATCCGATTGCGAATCGGTTAAGTCGTTTCCGAGAAAAACGAAAATTACCTATTTCATCTGCACCAGTCACTTCGAGAATGACCCAACATAAAATTATTCTATATCTCAAAAACGGTGAGTGCTAGGTTGACCAAACGAGTATGGGATTGTAGATATTATTATTGGCTTTTAAACGAATCTACCCGATTGCGGATCGATTAAGTCGTTTTCGAGAAAAACGAAAATTACATATTCCATCCGCACAAATCACTTCCAGAATGACCCAACATAAAAATGATCTATATCTCGGAAACTGTAAGTGCTAGGTAGACAAAACGAGTATGGGATTGTAGATATTATTATTGGCTTTCAAACGAATCAATCCGATTGCGAATCGGTTAAGTCGTTTCCGAGAAAAACGAAAAGTACATATTCCATCCGCACAAGTCACTTCCAGAATGACCCAACCTAAAAATGATCTATATCTCGGAAAATGTAAGTGCTAGGTAGACAAAACGAGTATGGGATTGTAGATATTATTATTGGCTTTCAAACGAATCAATCCGAATGCGAATCGGTTAAGTCGTTTCCGAGAAAAACGAAAATTACATATTCCATCCGCACCAGTCACTTCCAAAATGACCCAACTTAAAATTATTCTATATATATTGGCTTTTAAACGAATTTGTCCGATTGCAAATCGGTTAAGTCGTTTCCGAGAAAAACGAAAATTACATATTCCATCCGAACAAGTCACTTGCAGAATGACCCAACCTCAAAATAATCTATATCTCGGAAACGGTGAGTGCTAGGTAGACAAAACGAGTATGGAATTGTAGATATTATTATTGGCTTTCAAACGAATCAATCCGATTGCGAATTGGTTAAGTCGTTTCCGAGAAAAACGAAAAGTACATATTCCATCCGCACAAGTCACTTCCAGAATGACCCAACCTAAAAATAATCTATATCTCGGAAATGGTGAGTGCTAGGTAGACAAAACGAGTATGGGATTGTAGATACTATTTTTGGCTTTCAAACGAATCAATCCAATTGCGAATCGGTTAAGTCGTTTCCGAGAAAAACGAAAATTACATATTCCATCCGCACAAGTCACTTCCAGAATGACCCAATCTAAAACTAATCTTATCTCGGAAACGGTGAGTGCTAGGTAGACAAAACCAGTGTTATGTTGCAGATATTATTATTGGCTTTCGAACGAATCAATCCGATTGCGAATCGGTTATGTCGTTTCCGAGAAAAACGAAAATTACATATTCCATCCGCACAAGTCACTTCCAGAATGACCCAACCTAAAAATAATCTATATCTCGGAAACGGTGAGTGCTAGGTAGACAAAACGACTATGGGATTGTAGATATTATTATTGGCTTTCAAACGAATCAATCCGATTGCGAATCGGTTAAGTCGTTTCCGAGAAAAACGAAAAGTACATATTCCATCCGCACCAGTCACTTCCAAAATGACCCAACTTAAAATTATTCTATATCTATTGGCTTTTAAACGAATTTATCCGATTGCAAATCGGTTAAGTCGTTTCCGAGAAAAACGAAAATTACATATTCCATCCGAACAAGTCACTTCCAGAATGACCCAACCTCAAAATAATCTATATATCAGAAACGGTGAGTGCTAGGTAGACAAAACGAGTATGGAATTGTAGATATTATTATTGGCTTTCAAACGAATCAATCCGATTGCGAATCGGTTAAGTCGTTTCCGAGAAAAACGAAAAGTACATATTCCATCCGCACAAGTCACTTCCAGAATGACCCAACCTAAAAATAATCTATATCTCGGAAATGGTGAGTGCTAGGTAGACAAAACGAGTATGGGATTGTAGATACTATTTTTGGCTTTCAAACGAATCAATCCAATTGCGAATCGGTTAAGTCGTTTCCGAGAAATACGAAAAGTACATATTCCATCCGCACCAGTCACTTCCAAAATGACCCAACTTAAAATTATTCTATATCTATTGGCTTTTAAACGAATTTATCCGATTGCAAATCGGTTAAGTCGTCTCCGAGAAAAACGAAAAGTACATATTCCATCGAACAAGTCACTTCCAGAATGACCCAACCTCAAAATAATCTATATATCAGAAACGGTGAGTGCTAGGTAGACAAAACGAGTATGGAATTGTAGATATTATTATTGGCTTTCAAACGAATCAATCCGATTGCGAATCGGTTAAGTCGTTTCCGAGAAAAACGAAAAGTACATATTCCATCCGCACAAGTCACTTCCAGAATGACCCAACCTAAAAATAATCTATATCTCGGAAATGGTGAGTGCTAGGTAGACAAAACGAGTATGGGATTGTAGATACTATTTTTGGCTTTCAAACGAATCAATCCAATTGCGAATCGGTTAAGTCGTTTCCGAGAAAAACGAAAATTACATATTCCATCCGCACAAGTCACTTCCAGAATGACCCAATCTAAAAATAATCTTATCTCGGAAACGGTGAGTGCTAGGTAGACAAAACCAGTGTTATGTTGCAGATATTATTATTGGCTTTCGAACGAATCAATCCGATTGCGAATCGGTTATGTCGTTTCCGAGAAAAACGAAAATTACATATTCCATCCGCACAAGTCACTTCCAGAATGACCCAACCTAAAAATAATCTATATCTCGGAAACGGTGAGTGCTAGGTAGACAAAACGAGTATGGGATTGTAGATATTATTATTGGCTTTCAAACAAATCAATCCAATTGCGAATCGGTTAAGTCGTTTCTGAGAAAAACGAAAATTACATATTCCATCCGCACAAGTCACTTCCAGAATGACCCAACCTAAACTTATTCTCTATCTCGGAAACTGTAAGTGATAGGTAGACAAGACAAGTATGGAATTGTAGATATTATTATTGGCTTTCAAACGAATCAATCCGATTGCGAATCGGTTATGTCGTTTCCGAGAAAAACGAAAATTACATATTCCATCCGCACAAGTCACTTCCAGAATGACCCAACCTAAAAATAATCTATATCTCGGAAACGGTGAGTGCTAGGTAGACAAGACAAGTAGACAAAACGAGTATGGAATTGTAGATATTATTATTGGCTTTCAAACGAATCGATCCGATAGCGTATCGGTTAAGTCGTTTCCGAGAAAAACAAAAATTACATATTCCATCCGCACAAGTCACTTCCAGAATGACACAACATCAAATTATTCTATATCTCGGAATCTGTGAGTGCTATGTAGACAAAGCGGGTATGGGATTGTAGACATTATTATTGGCTTTCAACCGAATCTATCCGATTGTGAATCGGTTAAGTCGTTTCCGAGAAAAACGAAAATTACATATTCCATCCGCACAAGTCACTTCCAGAATGACCCAACCTAAAAATAATCTATATCTCGTTAACGGTGAGTGCTAGGTAGACAAAACAAGTGCTATGTTGCAGGTATCATTATTGGCTTTCAAACGAATCTAATCGATTGCGGATCGATTAAGTCGTTTTCGAGAAAAACGAAAATTACATATTCCATCCGCACAAATCACTTCAAGAATGACCCAACCTAAAAATATTCTATATCTCGGAAACGGTGAGTGCTAGGTAGACAAAACCAGTATGGAATTGTAGATATTATTATTGGCTTTCAAATAAATCAATCCGATTGCAAATCGGTTAAGTCGTTTCCGAGAAAAGCGAAAATTGCAAACTCCATCCGCACAAGTCACTTCCAGAATGAACCAACCTAAAAATAATCTATATCTCGGAAACTGTGAGTGTTAGGTAGACAAAACTAGTTTGGAATTGTAGATATTGTTATTGGCTTTCAAACGAATCAATCCGATTGCGAATCGGTTAAGTCGTTTCCGAGCAAAACGAAAACTGCCTATTTCATCTGCACCAGTCACTTCGAGAATGACCCAACATAAAATTATTCTAAATCTCGAAAACGGTGAGTGCTAGGTTGACCAAACGAGTATGGGATTGTAGATATTATTATTGGCTTTCAAACGAATCAATCCGATTGCGAATCGGTTAAGTCGTTTCCGAGAAAAACGAAAATTACATATTCCATCCGCACAAGTCACTTTCAGAATGACCCAACCTAAAAATAATCTATATATCAGAAACTCTGAGTGCTAGGTAGACAAAACGAGTATGGGATTGTAGATATTATTATTGGCTTTCAAACGAATCAATCCGATTGCGAATCGGTTAAGTCGTTTCCGTGAAAAACGAAAAGTACATATTCCATCCGCACCAGTCACTTCCAAAAAGACCCAACCTCAAAATAATCTATATATCAGAAACGGTGAGTGCTAGTTAGACAAAACGAGTATGGAATTGTAGATATTATTATTGGCTTTCAAACGAATCAATCCGATTGCGAATCGGTTAAGTCGTTTCCGAGAAAAACGAAAAGTACATATTCCATCCGCACAAGTCACTTCCAGAATGACCCAACCTAAAAATAATCTATATCTCGGAAATGGTGAGTGCTAGGTAGACAAAACGAGTATGGGATTGTAGATACTATTTTTGGCTTTCAAACGAATCAATCCAATTGCGAATCGGTTAAGTCGTTTCCGAGAAAAACGAAAAGTACATATTCCATCCGCACCAGTCACTTCCAAAATGACCCAACTTAAAATTATTCTATATCTATTGGCTTTTAAACGAATTTATCCGATTGCAAATCGGTTAAGTCGTTTTTCTCGGAAACGACTTAACCGATTTGCAATCGGATTGATTCATTTGAAAGCCAATAATAATATCTACAATTCCTATGTGCTATGTGTATCTAGCACTCACAGTTTCCGAGATATAGAATAATTTTATGTTGGTTCATTCTGGAAGTGACTTGTGCGGATGGAATATGTAATTTTCGTTTTTCTCGGAAACGACTTAAGCTATTTGCAATCGGATTGATTCATTTGAAAGCCAATATTAATATCTACATTTCCATACTGGTTTTGTCTACCTAGCACTCACAGTTTCCGAGATATAGATTATTTTTATGTTGGTTCATTCTGGAAGTGACTTGTGCGGATGGAATATGTAATTTTCGTTTTTCTCGGAAACGACTTAACCGATTTGCAATCGGATTGATTCATTTGAAAGCCAATATTAATATCTACAATTCCATACTTGTTATGTCTACCTAGCTCTTACAGTTTCCGAGATATAAAGGGTGATTTTTTTGAGGTTAGGATTTTCATGCATTAGTATTTGACAGATCACGTGGGATTTCAGACATGGTGTCAAAGAGAAAGATGCTCAGTATGCTTTGACATTTCATCATGAATAGACTTACTAACGAGCAACGCTTGCAAATCATTGAATTTTATTACCAAAATCAGTGTTCGGTTCGAAATGTTTTCATTCACCGTTCAGCGATGAGGCTCATTTCTGGTTGAATGGCTACGTAAATAAGCAAAATTGCCGCATTTGGAGTGAAGAGCAACCAGAAGCCGTTCAAGAACTGCCCATGCATCCCGAAAAATGCACTGTTTGGTGTGGTTTGTACGCTGGTGGAATCATTGGACCGTATTTTTTCAAAAATGCTGTTGGACGCAACGTTACGGTGAATGAACACATTTCGAACCGAACACTGATTTTGATAATAAAATTCAATGATTTGCAAGCGTTGCTCGTTAGTAAGTCTATTCATGATGAAATGTCAAAGCATACTGAGCATCTTTCTCTTTGACACCATGTCTGAAATCCCACGTGATCTGTCAAATACTAATGCATGAAAATCCTAACCTCAAAAAAATCACCCTTTACATATTCCATCCGCACAAGTCACTTCCAGAATGACCCAACATAAAATTGATCTATATCTCGGAAACTGTAAGTGCTAGGTAGACAAAACGAGTATGGGATTGTAGATATTATTATTGGCTTTCAAACGAATCAATCCGATTGCGAATTGGTTAAGTCGTTTCCGAGAAAAACGAAAATTACATATTCCATCCGAACAAGTCACTTCCAGAATGACCCAACCTAAAGATAATCTATATCTCGGAAACGGTGAGTGCTAGGTAGACAAAACAAGTGCTATGTTGCAGGTATCATTATTGGCTTTTAAACGAATCTATCCGATTGCAAATCGGTTAAGTCGTTTCCGAGAAAAACGAAAATTACATATTCCATCCGAACAAGTCACTTCCAGAATGACCCAACCTAAAAATAATCTATATATCAGAAACGGTGAGTGCTAGGTAGACAAAACGAGTATGGAATTGTAGATATTATTATTGGCTTTCAAACGAATCAATCCGATTGCGAATCGGTTAAGTCGTTTCCGAGAAAAACGAAAATTACATATTCCATCCGAACAAGTCACTTCCAGAATGACCCAACCTAAAAAAAATCTATATCTCGGAAACGGTGAGTGCTAGGTAGACAAAACAAGTGCTATGTTGCAGGTATCCTTATTGGCTTTTAAACGAATCTATCCGATTGCAAATCGGTTAAGTCGTTTCCGAGAAAAACGAAAATTACATATTCCATACGAACAAGTCACTTCCAGAATGACCCAACCTAAAAATAATCTATATATCAGAAACGGTGAGTGCTAGGTAGACAAAACGAGTATGGAATTGTAGATATTATTATTGGCTTTCAAACGAATCAATCCGATTGCGAATCGGTTAAGTCGTTTCCGAGAAAAACGAAAATTACATATTCCATCCGAACAAGTCACTTCCAGAATGACCCAACCTAAAAATAATCTATATCTCGGAAACGATGAGTGCTAGGTAGACAAAACAAGTGCTATGTTGCAGGTATCATTATTGGCTTTTAAACGAATCTATCCGATTGCAAATCGGTTAAGTCGTTTCCGAGAAAAACGAAAATTACCTATTTCATCTGCACCAGTCACTTCGAGAATGACCCAACATAAAATTATTCTATATCTCAAAAACAGTGAGTGCTAGGTTGACCAAACGAGTATGGGGTTGTAGATATTATTATTGGCTTTTAAACGAATCTATCCGATTGCGGATCGATTAAGTCGTTTTCGAGAAAAACGAAAATTACATATTCCATCCGCACAAATCACTTCCAGAATGACCCAACATAAAAATGATCTATATCTCGGAAACTGTAAGTGCTAGGTAGACAAAACGAGTATGGGATTATTATTATTATATATGGGATATTATTATTGGCTTTCAAACGAATCAATCCGATTGCGAATCGGTTAAGTCGTTTCCGAGAAAAACGAAAAGTACATATTCCATCCGCACAAGTCACTTCCAGAATGACCCAACCTAAAAATGATCTATATCTCGGAAAATGTAAGTGCTAGGTAGACAAAACGAGTATGGGATTGTAGATATTATTATTGGCTTTCAAACGAATCAATCCGATTGCGAATCGGTTAAGTCGTTTCCGAGAAAAACGAAAATTACATATTCCATCCGCACCAGTCACTTCCAAAATGACCCAACTTAAAATTATTCTATATCTATTGGCTTTTAAACGAATTTATCCGATTGCAAATCGGTTAAGTCGTTTCCGAGAAAAACGAAAATTACATATTCCATCCGAACAAGTCACTTGCAGAATGACCCAACCTCAAAATAATCTATATCTCGGAAATGGTGAGTGCTAGGTAGACAAAACGAGTATGGAATTGTAGATATTATTATTGGCTTTCAAACGAATCAATCCGATTGCGAATTGGTTAAGTCGTTTCCGAGAAAAACGAAAAGTACATATTCCATCCGCACAAGTCACTTCCAGAATGACCCAACCTAAAAATAATCTATATCTCGGAAATGGTGAGTGCTAGGTAGACAAAACGAGTATGGGATTGTAGATACTATTTTTGGCTTTCAAACGAATCAATCCAATTGCGAATCGGTTAAGTCGTTTCCGAGAAAAACGAAAATTACATATTCCATCCGCACAAGTCACTTCCAGAATGACCCAATCTAAAAATAATCTTATCTCGGAAACGGTGAGTGCTAGGTAGACAAAACCAGTGTTATGTTGCAGATATTATTATTGGCTTTCGAACGAATCAATCCGATTGCGAATCGGTTATGTCGTTTCCGAGAAAAACGAAAATTACATATTCCATCCGCACAAGTCACTTCCAGAATGACCCAACCTAAAAATAATCTATATCTCGGAAACGGTGAGTGCTAGGTAGACAAAACGAGTATGGGATTGTAGATATTATTATTGGCTTTCAAACGAATCAATCCAATTGCGAATCAGTTAAGTCGTTTCCGAGAAAAACGAAAATTACATATTCCATCCGCACAAGTCACTTCCAGAATGACCCAAAATAAAATTATTCTATAATCGGAAACTGTGAGTGCTATGTAGACAAAACGAGTATGGGATTGTAGATATCATCATTGGCTTTCAAACGAATCAATCCGATTGCGAATCGGTTAAGTCGTTTCCGAGAAAAACGAAAATTACATATTCCATCCGCACAAGTCACTTCCAGAATGACCCAAAATAAAATTATTCTATAATCGGAAACTGTGAGTGCTAGGTAGACAAGACAAGTATGGAATTGTAGATATTATTATTGGCTTTCAAACGAATCAATCCGATTGCGAATCGGTTAAGTCGTTTCAGAGAAAAACGAAAAGTACATAGTCCATCCGCACAAGTCACTTCCAGAATGACCCAACATAAAAATGATCTATATCTCGGAAACTGTAAGTGCTAGGTAGACAAAACGAGTATGGGATTGTAGATATTATTATTGGCTTTCAAACGAATCAATCCGATTGCGAATCGGTTAAGTCGTTTCCGAGAAAAACGAAAAGTACATATTCCATCCGCACCAGTCACTTCCAAAATGACCCAACTTAAAATTATTCTATATCTATTGGCTTTTAAACGAATTTATCCGATTGCGAATCGGTTAAGTCGTTTCCGAGAAAAACGAAAAGTACATATTCCATCCGCACAAGTCACTTCCAGAATGACCCAACCTAAAAATAATCTATATCTCGGAAATGGTGAGTGCTAGGTAGACAAAACGAGTATGGGATTGTATATACTATTTTTGGCTTTCAAACGAATCAATCCGATTGCGAATCGGTTAAGTCGTTTCCGAGAAAAACGAAAAGTACATATTCCATCCGCACAAGTCACTTCCAGAATGAACCAACATAAAATTATTCTATATCTCGGAAACTGTGAGTGCTAGATACACATAGCAGTATGGAATTGTAGATATTATTATTGGCTTTCAAACGAATCAATCCGATTGCGAATCGGTTAAGTCGTTTCCGAGAAAAACGAAAAGTACATATTCCATCCGCACCAGTCACTTCCAAAATGACCCAACTTAAAATTATTCTATATCTATTGGCTTTTAAACGAATTTATCCGTTTAGAATGACCCAACCTAAAAATAATCTATATCTCGGAAACGGTGAGTGCTAGGTAGACAAAACGAGTATGGGATTGTAGATATTATTATTGGCTTTCAAACGAATCAATCCAATTGCGAATCAGTTAAGTCGTTTCCGAGAAAAACGAAAATTAAATATTCCATCCGCACAAGTCACTTCCAGAATGACCCAAAATAAAATTATTCTATAATCGGAAACTGTGAGTGCTATGTAGACAAAACGAGTATGGGATTGTAGATATCATCATTGGCTTTCAAACGAATCAATCCGATTGCGAATCGGTTAAGTCGTTTCCGAGAAAAACGAAAATTACATATTCCATCCGCACAAGTCACTTCCAGAATGACCCAAAATAAAATTATTCTATAATCGGAAACTGTGAGTGCTAGGTAGACAAGACAAGTATGGAATTGTAGATATTATTATTGGCTTTCAAACGAATCAATCCGATTGCGAATCGGTTAAGTCGTTTCCGAGAAAAACGAAAATTACATATTCCATCCGCACAAGTCACTTCCAGAATGACCCAACCTAAAAATAATCTATATCTCGGAAATGGTGAGTGCTAGGTAGACAAAACGAGTATGGGATTGTAGATATTATTATTGGCTTTCAAACGAATCAATCCGATTGCGAATCGGTTAAGTCGTTTCCGTGAAAAACGAAAAGTACATATTCCATCCGCACCAGTCACTTCCAAAAAGACCCAACCTCAAAATAATCTATATATCAGAAACGGTGAGTGCTAGGTAGACAAAACGAGTATGGAATTGTAGATATTATTATTGGCTTTCAAACGAATCAATCCGATTGCGAATCGGTTAAGTCGTTTCCGAGAAAAACGAAAAGTACATATTCCATCCGCACAAGTCACTTCCAGAATGACCCAACCTAAAAAGAATCTATATCTCTTAAACGGTGAGTGCTAGGTAGACAAAACAAGTGCTATGTTGCAGGTATCATTATTGGCTTTTAAACGAATCTATCCGATTGCAAATCGTTTAAGTCGTTTCCGAGAAAAACGAAAATTACATATTCCATCCGAACAAGTCACTTCCAGAATGACCCAACCTAAAAATAATCTATATATCATAAACGGTGAGTGCTAGGTAGACAAAACGAGTATGGAATTGTAGATATTATTATTGGCTTTCAAACGAATCAATCCGATTGCGAATCGGTTAAGTCGTTTCCGAGAAAAACGAAAATTACATATTCCATCCGAACAAGTCACTTCCAGAATGACCCAACCTAAAAAAAATCTATATCTCGGAAACGGTGAGTGCTAGGTAGACAAAACAAGTGCTATGTTGCAGGTATCCTTATTGGCTTTTAAACGAATCTATCCGATTGCAAATCGGTTAAGTCGTTTCCGAGAAAAACGAAAATTACATATTCCATACGAACAAGTCACTTCCAGAATGACCCAACCTAAAAATAATCTATATATCAGAAACGGTGAGTGCTAGGTAGACAAAACGAGTATGGAATTGTAGATATTATTATTGGCTTTCAAACGAATCAATCCGATTGCGAATCGGTTAAGTCATTTCCGAAAAACGAAAATTACATATTCCATCCGAACAAGTCACTTCCAGAATGACCCAACCTAAAAATAATCTATATCTCGGAAACGATGAGTGCTAGGTAGACAAAACAAGTGCTATGTTGCAGGTATCATTATTGGCTTTTAAACGAATCTATCCGATTGCAGATCGGTTAAGTCGTTTCCGAGAAAAACGAAAATTACATATTCCATCCGAACAAGTCACTTCCAGAATGACCCAACCTAAAAATAATCTATATCTCGGAAACGATGAGTGCTAGGTAGACAAAACAAGTGCTATGTTGCAGGTATCATTATTGGCTTTTAAACGAATCTATCCGATTGCAAATCGGTTAAGTCGTTTCCGAGAAAAACGAAAATTACATATTCCATCCGCACAAGTCACTTCCAGAATGACCCAAAATAAAATTATTCTATAATCGGAAACTGTGAGTGCTAGGTAGACAAGACAAGTATGGAATTGTAGATATTATTATTGGCTTTCAAACGAATCAATCCGATTGCGAATCGGTTAAGTCGTTTCCGAGAAAAACGAAAATTACCTATTTCATCTGCACCAGTCACTTCGAGAATGACCCAACATAAAATTATTCTATATCTCAAAAACGGTGAGTGCTAGGTTGACCAAACGAGTATGGGGTTGTAGATATTATTATTGGCTTTTAAACGAATCTATCCGATTGCGGATCGATTAAGTCGTTTTCGAGAAAAACGAAAATTACATATTCCATCCGCACAAATCACTTCCAGAATGACCCAACATAAAAATGATCTATATCTCGGAAACTGTAAGTGCTGGGTAGACAAAACGAAAATGGGATTGTAGATATTATTATTGGCTTTCAAACGAATCAATCCGATTGCGAATCGGTTAAGTCGTTTCCGAGAAAAACGAAAAGAACATATTCCATCCGCACAAGTCACTTCCAGAATGACCCAACCTAAAAATGATCTATATCTCGGAAAATGTAAGTGCTAGGTAGACAAAACGAGTATGGGATTGTAGATATTATTATTGGCTTTCAAACGAATCAATCCGATTGCGAATCGGTTAAGTCGTTTTCGAGAAAAACGAAAAGTACATATTCCATCCGCACCAGTCACTTCCAAAATGACCCAACTTAAAATTATTCTATATCTATTGGCTTTTAAACGAATTTATCCGATTGCAAATCGGTTAAGTCGTTTCCGAGAAAAACGAAAATTACATATTCCATCCGAACAAGTCACTTGCAGAATGACCCAACCTCAAAATAATCTATATCTCGGAAATGGTGAGTGCTAGGTAGACAAAACGAGTATGGAATTGTAGATATTATTATTGGATTTCAAACGAATCAATCCGATTGCGAATTGGTTAAGTCGTTTCCGAGAAAAACGAAAAGTACATATTCCATCCGCACAAGTCACTTCCAGAATGACCCAACCTAAAAATGATCTATATCTCGGAAAATGTAAGTGCTAGGTAGACAAAACGAGTATGGGATTGTAGATATTATTATTGGCTTTCAAACGAATCAATCCGATTGCGAATCGGTTAAGTCGTTTCGAGAAAAACGAAAATTACATATTCCATCCGCACCAGTCACTTCCAAAATGTCCCAACTTAAAATTATTCTATATCTATTGGCTTTTAAACGAATTTATCCGATTGCAAATCGGTTAAGTCGTTTCCGAGAAAAACGAAAATTACATATTCCATCCGAACAAGTCACTTGCAGAATGACCCAACCTCAAAATAATCTATATCTCGGAAATGGTGAGTGCTAGGTAGACAAAACGAGTATGGAATTGCAGATATTATTATTGGCTTTCAAACGAATCAATCCAATTGCGAATCGGTTAAGTCGTTTCCGAGAAAAACGAAAATTACATATTCCATCCGCACAAGTCACTTCCAGAATGACCCAATCTAAAAATAATCTTATCTCGGAAACGGTGAGTGCTAGGTAGACAAAACCAGTGTTATGTTGCAGATATTATTATTGGCTTTCGAACGAATCAATCCGATTGCGAATCGGTTATGTCGTTTCCGAGAAAAACGAAAATTACATATTCCATCCGCACAAGTCACTTCCAGAATGACCCAACCTAAAAATAATCTATATCTCGGAAACGGTGAGTGCTAGGTAGACAAAACGAGTATGGGATTGTAGATATTATTATTGGCTTTCAAACGAATCAATCCAATTGCGAATCAGTTAAGTCGTTTCCGAGAAAAACGAAAATTAAATATTCCATCCGCACAAGTCACTTCCAGAATGACCCAAAATAAAATTATTCTATAATCGGAAACTGTGAGTGCTATGTAGACAAAACGAGTATGGGATTGTAGATATTATTATTGGCTTTCAAACGAATCAATCCGATTGCGAATCGGTTAAGTCGTTTCCGAGAAAAACGAAAAGTACATATTCCATCCGCACAATTCACTTCCAGAATGACCCAACCTAAAAATAATCTATATCTCGGAAACGGTGAGTGCTAGGTAGACAAAACAAGTGCTATGTTGCAGGTATCATTATTGGCTTTTAAACGAATCTATCCGATTGCAAATCGGTTAAGTCGTTTCCGAGAAAAACGAAAATTACACATTCCATCCGAACAAGTCACTTCCAGAATGACCCAACCTAAAAATAATGTATATCTCGGAAACGGTGAGTGCTAGGTAGACAAAACAAGTGCTATGTTGCAGGTATCATTATTGGCTTTTAAACGAATCTATCCGATTGCAAATCGGTTAAGTCGTTTCCGAGAAAAACGAAAATTACACATTCCATCCGAACAAGTCACTTCCAGAATGACCCAACCTAAAAATAATCTATATATCAGAAACGGTGAGTGCTAGGTAGACAAAACGAGTATGGAATTGTAGATATTATTATTGGCTTTCAAACGAATCAATCCGATTGCGAATCGGTTAAGTCGTTTCCGAGAAAAACGAAAATTACCTACTTCATCTGCACCAGTCACTTCGAGAATGACCCAACATAAAATTATTCTATATCTCAAAAACGGTGAGTGCTAGGTTCACCAAACGAGTATGGGATTGTAGATATTATTATTGGCTTTTAAACGAATCTATCCGATTGCGGATCGATTAAGTCGTTTTCGAGAAAAACGAAAATTAAATATTCCATCCGCACAAATCACTTCCAGAATGACCCAACAAAAAATGATCTATATCTCGGAAACTGTAAGTGCTAGGTAGACAAAACGAGTATGGGATTGTAGATATTATTATTGGCTTTCAAACGAATCAGTCCGATTGCGAATCGGTTAAGTCGTTTCCGAGAAAAACGAAAAGTACATATTCCATCCGAACAAGTCACTTCCAGAATGACCCAACCTAAAAATAATCTATATCTCGGAAATGGTGAGTGCTAGGTAGACAAAACGAGTATGGGATTGTAGATACTATTTTTGGCTTTCAAACGAATTAATCCAATTGCGAATCGGTTAAGTCGTTTCCGAGAAAAACGAAAAGTACATATTCCATCCGCACCAGTCACTTCCAAAATGACCCAACTTAAAATTATTCTATATCTATTGGCTTTTAAACGAATTTATCCGATTGCAAATCGGTTAAGTCGTTTCCGAGAAAAACGAAAATTACATATTCCATCCGAACAAGTCACTTCCAGAATGACCCAACCTAAAAATAATCTATATATCAGAAACGGTGAGTGCTAGGTAGACAAAACGAGTATGGAATTGTAGATATTATTATTGGCTTTCAAACGAATCAATCCGATTGCGAATCGGTTAAGTCGTTTCCGAGAAAAACGAAAATTACATATTCCATCCGAACAAGTCACTTCCAGAATGACCCAACCTAAAAATAATCTATATCTCGGAAACGGTGAGTGCTAGGTAGACAAAACAAGTGCTATGTTGCAGGTATCATTATTGGCTTTTAAACGAATCTATCCGATTGCAAATCGGTTAAGTCGTTTCTGAGAAAAACGAAAATTACATATTCCATCCGAACAAGTCACTTCCAGAATGACCCAACCTAAAAATAATCTATATATCAGAAACGGTGAGTGCTAGGCAGACAAAACGAGTATGGAATTGTAGATATTATTATTGGCTTTCAAACGAATCAATCCGATTGCGAATCGGTTAAGTCGTTTCCGAGAAAAACGAAAATTACATATTCCATCCGAACAAGTCACTTCCAGAATGACCCAACCTAAAAATAATCTATATCTCGGAAACGGTGAGTGCTAGGTAGACAAAACAAGTGCTATGTTGCAGGTATCATTATTGGCTTTTAAACGAATCTATCCGATTGCAAATCGGTTAAGTCGTTTCCGAGAAAAACGAAAATTACACATTCCATCCGAACAAGTCACTTCCAGAATGACCCAACCTAAAAATAATCTATATCTCGGAAACGGTGAGTGCTAGGTAGACAAAACAAGTGCTATGTTGCAGGTATCATTATTGGCTTTTAAACGAATCTATCCGATTGCAAATCGGTTAAGTCGTTTCCGAGAAAAACGAAAATTACACATTCCATCCGAACAAGTCACTTCCAGAATGACCCAACCTAAAAATAATCTATATATCAGAAACGGTGAGTGCTAGGTAGACAAAACGAGTATGGAATTGTAGATATTATTATTGGCTTTCAAACGAATCAATCCGATTGCGAATCGGTTAAGTCGTTTCCGAGAAAAACGAAAATTACCTACTTCATCTGCACCAGTCACTTCGAGAATGACCCAACATAAAATTATTCTATATCTCAAAAACGGTGAGTGCTAGGTTCACCAAACGAGTATGGGATTGTAGATATTATTATTGGCTTTTAAACGAATCTATCCGATTGCGGATCGATTAAGTCGTTTTCGAGAAAAACGAAAATTACATATTCCATCCGCACAAATCACTTCCAGAATGACCCAACAAAAAATGATCTATATCTCGGAAACTGTAAGTGCTAGGTAGACAAAACGAGTATGGGATTGTAGATATTATTATTGGCTTTCAAACGAATCAGTCCGATTGCGAATCGGTTAAGTCGTTTCCGAGAAAAACGAAAAGTACATATTCCATCCGAACAAGTCACTTCCAGAATGACCCAACCTAAAAATGATCTATATCTCGGAAACTGTAAGTGCTAGGTAGACAAAACGAGTATGGGATTGTAGATATTATTATTGGCTTTCAAACGAATCAATCCTATTGCGAATCGGTTAAGTCGTTTCCGAGAAAAACGAAAATTACATATTCCATCCGAACAAGTCACTTCCAAAATGACCCAACTTAAAATTATTCTATATCTATTGGCTTTTAAACGAATTTATCCGATTGCAAATCGGTTAAGTCGTTTCCGAGAAAAACGAAAATTACATATTCCATCCGAACAAGTCACTTGCAGAATGACCCAACCTCAAAATAATCTATATATCAGAAACGGTGAGTGCTAGGTAGACAAACCGAGTATGGAATTGTAGATATTATTATTGGCTTTCAAACGAATCAATCCGATTGCGAATTGGTTAAGTCGTTTCCGAGAAAAACGAAAATTACATATTCCATCCGCACAAGTCACTTCCAGAATGACCCAACCTAAAAATAATCTATATCTCGGAAATGGTGAGTGCTAGGTAGACAAAACGAGTATGGGATTGTAGATACTATTTTTGGCTTTCAAACGAATTAATCCAATTGCGAATCGGTTAAGTCGTTTCCGAGAAAAACGAAAATTACATACTCCATCCGCACAAGTCACTTCCAGAATGACCCAATCTAAAAATAATCTTATCTCGGAAACGGTGAGTGCTAGGTAGACAAAACCAGTGTTATGTTGCAGATATTATTATTGGCTTTCGAACGAATCAATCCGATTGCGAATCGGTTATGTCGTTTCCGAGAAAAACGAAAATTACATATTCCATCCGCACAAGTCACTTCCAGAATGACCCAACCTAAAAATAATCTATATCTCGGAAACGGTGAGTGCTAGGTAGACAAAACGAGTATGGGATTGTAGATATTATTATTGGCTTTCAAACGAATCAATCCAATTGCGAATCGGTTAAGTCGTTTCCGAGAAAAACGAAAATTACATATTCCATCCGCACAAGTCACTTCCAGAATGACCCAAAATAAAATTATTCTATAATCGGAAACTGTGAGTGCTATGTAGACAAAACCAGTATGGGATTGTAGATATTATCATTGGCTTTCAAACGAATCAATCCGATTGCGAATCGGTTAAGTCGTTTCCGAGAAAAACGAAAATTACATATTCCATCCGCACAAGTCACTTCCAGAATGACCCAAAATAAAATTATTCTATAATCGGAAACTATGAGTGCTAGGTAGACAAGACAAGTATGGAATTGTATATATTATTATTGGCTTTCAAACGAATCAATCCGATTGCGAATCGGTTAAGTCGTTTCCGAGAAAAACGAAAATTACATATTCCATCCGAACAAGTCACTTCCAGAATGACCCAACCTAAAAATAATCTATATATCAGAAACGGTGAGTGCTAGGTAGACAAAACGAGTATGGGATTGTAGATATTATTATTGGCTTTCAAACGAATCAATCCGATTGCGAATCGGTTAAGTCGTTTCCGAGAAAAACGAAAAGTACATATTCCATCCGCACCAGTCACTTCCAAAATTACCCAACTTAAAATTATTCTATATCTATTGGCTTTTAAACGAATTTATCCGATTGCAAATCGGTTAAGTCGTTTCCGAGAAAAACGAAAATTACATATTCCATCCGAACAAGTCACTTCCAGAATGACCCAACCTAAAAATAATCTATATATCAGAAACGGTGAGTGCTAGGTAGACAAAACGAGTATGGAATTGTATATATTATTATTGGCTTTCAAACGAATCAATCCGATTGCGAATCGGTTAAGTCGTTTCCGAGAAAAACGAAAAGTACATATTCCATCCGCACAAGTCACTTCCAGAATGACCCAACCTAAAAATAATCTATATATCAGAAACGGTGAGTGCTAGGTAGACAAAACGAGTATGGAGTTGTATATATTATTATTGGCTTTCAAACGAATCAATCCGATTGCGAATCGGTTAAGTCGTTTCCGAGAAAAACGAAAAGTACATATTCCATCCGCACAAGTCACTTCCAGAATGACCCAACCTAAAAATAATCTATATATCAGAAACGGTGAGTGCTAGGTAGACAAAACGAGTATGGGATTGTAGATATTATTATTGGCTTTCAAACGAATCAATCCGATTGCGAATCGGTTAAGTCGTTTCCGAGAAAAACGAAAAGTACATATTCCATCCGTTTCCGAGAAAAACGAAAAGTACATATTCCATCCGCACCAGTCACTTCCAAAATGACCCAACTTAAAATTATTCTATATCTATTGGCTTTTAAACGAATTTATCCGATTGCAAATCGGTTAAGTCGTTTCCGAGAAAAACGAAAATTACATATTCCATCCGAACAAGTCACTTCCAGAATGACCCAACTTAAAAATAATCTATATATCAGAAACGGTGAGTGCTAGGTAGACAAAACGAGTATGGAATTGTAGATATTATTATTGGCTTTCAAACGAATCAATCCGATTGCGAATCGGTTAAGTCGTTTCCGAGAAAAACGAAAATTACATATTTCATCCGAACAAGTCACTTCCAGAATGAACCAACATAAAATTATTCTATATCTCGGAAACGGTGAGTGCTAGGTAGACAAAACAAGTATTATATTGTATTGGCTTTCAAGCGAATCAATCCGATTGCGAATCTGTTAAGTCGTTTCCGAGAAAAACGAAAATTACATATTCCACCCGCACAAGTCACTTCCAGAATGACCCAACATAAAATTATTCTATATCTCGGAAACTATGAGTGCTATGTAGACAAAACCAGTATGGGACTGTAGACATTATTATTGGCTTTTAAACGAATCAATACGATTGTGTATCGGTTAAGTCGTTTCCGAGAAAAACGAAAATTACATATTCCATCCGCACAAGTCACTTCCAGAATGACCCAACCTAAAATTATTCTCTATTTCGGAAACTGTGGGTGCTAGGTAGACAAGACAAGTATGGAATTGTAGATATTATTATTGGCTTTCAAACTAATCAATACGATTGCAAATAGGTGAAGTCGTTTCCGAGAAAAACGAAAATTACATATTCTATCCGCACAAATCACTACCAGAATGACCCAACCAAAAAATAATCTATATCTCGAAAACGGTGAGTTCTTGGTAGACAAAACCAGTATGGAATTGTAGATTTTATTATTGGCTTTCAAACGAATCAATCCGATTGCGAATAGGTTAAGTCGTTTTCGAGAAAAACGAAAATTACATATTCCATCCACACAAGTCACTTCCAGAATGACCCAACCTAAAAATATTCTATATCTCGAAAACTGTAAGTGCTATGTAGATAAAACCAGTATGGAATTGTAGATAATATTATTGGCTTTCAAATTAATCAATCCGATTGCAAATCGGTTAAGTCGTTTCCGAGAAAAACGAAAACATATTCCATTCGCACAAGTCTTCCAGAATGACCCAACCTAAATATAATCTATAACTCGGAAACGGTGAGTGCTAGGTAGACAAAACAAGTTTTATATTGTAGATATGATTATTGGCTTTCAAACGAATCAATCCGACTGCTAATCGGTTAAGTCGTTTCCGAGAAAAACGAAAATTGCATATTCCTTCCACACAAGTCACTTCCAGAATGACCCAACATAAAATTATTCTATATCTCGGAAGCGGTGAGTGCTATGTAGACAAAACCAGTATGGGATTGTAGACATTATTATTGGCTTTTAAACGAATCAATACGATTGTGTATCGGTTAAGTCGTTTCCGAGAAAAACGAAAATTACATATTCCATCCGCACAAGTCACTTCCAGAATGACCCAACCTAAAATTATTCTCTATTTCGGAAACTGTAAGTGCTAGGTAGACAAAACAAGTATGGAATTGTAGATAATATTATTGGCTTTCAAACGAATCAATCCGATTGCAAATAGGTGAAGTCGTTTCCGAGAAAAACGAAAATTACATATTCTATCCGCACAAATCACTACCAGAATGACCCAACCTAAAAATAATCTATATCTCGAAAGCGGTGAGTTCTTGGTAGACAAAACCAATATGGAATTGTAGATATTATTATTGGCTTTCAAACGAATCAATCCGATTGCGAATAGGTTAAGTCGTTTTCGAGAAAAACGAAAATTGCATATTCCATCCACACAAGTCACTTCCAGAATGACCCAACCTAAATATAATCTAAACCTCGGAAACGATGAGTGCTAGGTAGACAAAACAAGTATTATATTGTAGATATTATTATTGGCTTTCAAGCGAATCAATCCGATTGCAAATAGGTGAAGTCGTTTCCGAGAAAAACGAAAATTACATATTCTATCCGCACAAATCACTACCAGAATGACCCAACCAAAAAATAATCTATATCTCGAAAATGGTGAGTGCTAGGTAGATAAAACGAGTATGGGATTGTAGATATTATTTTTGGCTGTCAAAAGAATCAATCCAATTACGAGTTGGTTAAGTCGTTTCCGAGAAAAACGAAAATTACATATTCCATCCGCACAAGTCACTAACGGTGAAACGGTGAGTGCTAGGTAGACAAAACAAATATTATATTGTAGATATGATTACTGGCTTTCAAGCGAATCAAACCGAATGCGAATCGGTTAAGTCGTTTACTAGAAAAACGAAAATTACCTATTTCATCCGCACCAGTCATTTCCAGAATGACCCAACAATAAATTATTCTATATCTCCTAAATTGTGAGTGTTAGGTAGATAAAACAAGTATGGAATTGGAGATATTATTTTTGGCTTTCAAACGAATTAATCCGATTGCAAATCTGTTAAGTCGTTTCCGAGAAAAACGAAAATTACATATTCCATCCGCACAAGTCACTTCCAGAATGACCCAACCTAAAAATAATCTATATCTCGGAAACGGTGAGTGTTAGGTAGACAAAGCGAGTATGGGATTGTAGATATTATTATTGGCTTTCAAACGAATCAATCCGACTGCTAATCGGTTAAGTCGTTTCCGAGAAAAACGAAAATTGCATATTCCATCCACACAAGTCACTTCCAGAATGACCCAACCTAAAAATAATCTATACCTCGGAAACGGTGAGTGCTGGCTAGATAAAACCAGTATGGAATTGTAGATATTATTATTGGCTTTCAAATGAATCAATCCGATTGCAAATGGGATAAGTCGTTTCCGAGAAAAACGAAAATTACATATTCCATCCAGACAAGTCACTTCCAGAATGACCCAACCTAAAAATAATATATATCTGAGAAACGGTGAGAGCTAGGTAGACAAAACCAGTATGGAATTGTAGATATTATTATTGGCTTTCAAATGAATCAATCCGATTGCGAATCGGTTAAGTCATTTCCGAGAAAAACGAAAATTACATATTCCATCCACACAAGTCACTTCCAGAATGACCCAACCTAAAAATAATCTATAACTCAGAAACGGTGAGTGCTTGGTAGACAAAACCAGTATGGAATTGTATATATTATTATTGGCTTTCAAATGAATCAATTCGATTGCGAATCGGTTAAGTCGTTTCCGAGAAAAACTAAAACTACATATTCCATCCGCACAAGTCACTTCCAGAATGACCCAACATAAATTATTCTATATCTCGGAAACTGTGAGTGCTATGTAGACAAAACCAGTATGGGATTGTAGATATTATTATTGGCTTTCAAACGAATCAATCCGATTGCGAATAGGTTAAGTCGTTTCCGAGAAAAACGAAAATTACATATTCCATCCGCACAAGTCACTTCCAGAATGACCCAACCTAAAAATATTCTCTATATCGGAAACTTTGAGTGCTAGGTAGACAAAACAAGTACGGAATTGTAGATATATTATTGGCTTTCAAACGAATCAATCCGATTGCAAATCGGTTAAATCGTTTCCGAGAAAAAAGGAAATTACATATTCCATCCGCACAAGTCACTTCCAGAATGACCCAACCAAAAATAATCTATATATCGGATACAGTGAATGCGAAGTAGACAAAACGAGTATGGGATTGTAGATATTATTATTGGCTTTCAAACGAATCAATCCGATTGCGAATCAGTTAAGTCGTTTCGGAGAAAAACGAAAATTGCATATTCCATCCTCACAAATCACTTCCAGAATGACCCAACCTAAAAATAATATATATGTATCTGAGAAACGGTGAGAGCTAGGTAGACAAAACCAGTATGGAATTGTTGATATTATTATTGGCTTTCAAACGAATCAATCCGATTGCGAATCGGTTAAGTCGTTTCCGAGAAAAACGAAAATTACATATTCCATCCGCACAAGTCACAACCAGAATGACCCAATATAAATTATTCTATATTTCGGAAACTGTGAGTGCTATGTAGACAAAACCAGTATGGGATTGTAGATATTATTATTGGCTTTCAAGCGAATCAATCCGATTGTGAATAGGTTAAGTCGTTTCCGAGAAAAACTAAAATTACATATTCAATCCGCACAAGTCACTACCAGAATGAACCAACATAAAATTATTCTATATCTCGGAAACGCTGAGTGCTAGGTAGACAAAACATGTATTATATTGTATTGGCTTTCAAGCGAATCAATCCGATTGCGAATAGGTTAAGTCGTTTCCGAGAAAAACTAAAATTACATATTCCACCCGCACAAGTCACTTCCAGAATGACCCAACATAAAATTATTCTATATCTCGGAAACTGTGAGTGCTATGTAAGGGACTGTAGACATTATTATCGGCTTTTAAACGAATCAATACGATTGCAAATCGGTTAAGTCGTTTCCGAGAAAAACGAAAATTGCATATTCCTTCCACACAAGTCACTTCCAGAATGACCCAACATAAAATTATTCTATATCTCGGAAGCGGTGAGTGCTATGTAGACAAAACCAGTATGGGATTGTAGACATTATTATTGGCTTTTAAACGAATCAATACGATTGCAAATCGCTTAAGTCGTTTCCGAGAAAAACGAAAATTACATATTCCATCCGCACAAGTCACTTCCAGAATGACCCAACCTAAAATTATTCTCTATTTCGGAAACTGTAAGTGCTAGGTAGACAAAACAAGTATGGAATTGTAGATAATATTATTGGCTTTCAAACGAATCAATCCGATTGCAAATAGGTGAAGTCGTTTCCGAGAAAAACGAAAATTACATATTCTATCCGCACAAATCACTACCAGAATGACCCAACCTAAAAATAATCTATATCTCGAAAACGGTGAGTTCTTGGTAGACAAAACCAATATGGAATTGTAGATATTATTATTGGCTTTCAAACGAATCAATCCGATTGCGAATAGGTTAAGTCGTTTTCGAGAAAAACGAAAATTGCATATTCCATCCAAACCAAAACCAGTATGGAATTGTTGATATTATTATTGGCTTTCAAACGAATCAATCCGATTGCGAATCGGTTAAGTCGTTTCCGAGAAAAACGAAAATTACATATTCCATCCGCACAAGTCACAACCAGAATGACCCAATATAAATTATTCTATATTTCGGAAACTGTGAGTGCTATGTAGACAAAACCAGTATGGGATTGTAGATATTATTATTGGCTTTCAAACGAATCAATCCGATTGTGAATAGGTTAAGTCGTTTCCGAGAAAAACTAAAATTACATATTCAATCCGCACAAGTCACTACCAGAATGAACCAACATAAAATTATTCTATATCTCGGAAACGCTGAGTGCTAGGTAGACAAAACAAGTATTATATTGTATTGGCTTTCAAGCGAATCAATCCGATTGCGAATAGGTTAAGTCGTTTCCGAGAAAAACTAAAATTACATATTCCACCCGCACAAGTCACTTCCAGAATGACCCAACATAAAATTATTCTATATCTCGGAAACTGTGAGTGCTATGTAAGGGACTGTAGACATTATTATCGGCTTTTAAACGAATCAATACGATTGCAAATCGGTTAAGTCGTTTCCGAGAAAAACGAAAATTACATATTCCATCCGCACAAGTCACTTCCAGAATGACCCAACCTAAAATTATTCTCTATTTCGGAAACTGTGAGTGCTAGGTAGACAAGACAAGTATGGAATTGTAGATATTATTATTGGCTTTTAAACGAATCAATACGATTGCAAAGAGGTGAAGTCGTTTCCGAGAAAAACGAAAATTACATATTCTATCCGCACAAATCACTACCAGAATGACCCAACCAAAAAATAATCTATATCTCGAAAACGGTGAGTTCTTGGTAGACAAAACGAGTATGGAATTGTAGATATTATTATTGGCTTTCAAACGAATCAATCCGATTGCGAATAGGTTAAGTCGTTTTCGAGAAAAACGAAAGTTACATATTCCATCCACACAAGTCACTTCCAGAATGACCCAACATAAAATTATTCTATATCTCGGAAGCGGTGAGTGCTATGTAAACAAAACCAGTATGGGATTGTAGACATTATTATTGGCTTTTAAACGAATCAATACGATTGTGTATCGGTTAAGTCGTTTCCGAGAAAAACGAAAATTACATATTCCATCCGCACAAGTCACTTCCAGAATGACCCAATCTAAAATTATTCTCTATTTCGGAAACTGTGAGCGCTAGGTAGACAAGACAAGTATGGAATTGTAGATATTATTATTGGCTTTCAACCGAATCAATCCGATTGCAAATAGGTGAAGTCGTTTCCGAGAAAAACGAAAATTACATATTCTATCCGCACAAATCACTACCAGAATGACCCAACCAAAAAATAATCTATATCTCGAAAATGGTGAGTGCTAGGTAGATAAAATGAGTATGGGATTGTAGATATTATTTTTGGCTTTCAAAAGAATCAATCCAATTACGAGTTGGTTAAGTCGTTTCCGAGAAAAACGAAAATTACATATTCCATCCGCACAAGTCACTAACAGAATGACCCAACCTAAAAATAATCTATATCTCGGAAACGGTGAGTGCTAGGTAGACAAAACAAGTATTATATTGTAGATATGATTACTGGCTTTCAAGCGAATCAAACCGAATGCGAATCGGTTAAGTCGTTTACGAGAAAAACGAAAATTACCTATTTCATAGGCACCAGTCATTTCCAGAATGACCCAACAATAAATTATTCTATATCTCCTAAATTGTGAGTGTTAGGTAGATAAAACAAGTATGGAATTGGAGATATTATTTTTGGCTTTCAAACGAATCAATCCGATTGCAAACCTGTTAAGTCGTTTCCGAGAAACACGAAAATTAAATATTCCATCTGTACAAGTCACTTCCAGAATGACCCAACCTAAAAATAATCTATATCTCGGAAACGGTGAGTGTTAGGTAGACAAAACGAGTATGGGATTGTAGATATTATTTTTGGCTTTCAAACGAATCAATCCGACTGCTAATCGGTTAAGTCGTTTCCGAGAAAAACGAAAACTCCAGAATGACCCAACCTAAAAATAATCTATACCTCGGAAACGGTGAGTGCTAGCTAGATAAAACCAGTATGGAATTGTAGATATTATTATTGGCTTTCAAATGAATCAATCCGATTGCAAATCGGATAAGTCGTTTCCGAGAAAAACGAAAATTACATATTCCATCCGCACAAATCACTTCCAGAATGACCCAACCTAAAAATAATATATATCTGGCAAACGGTGAGAGCTAGGTAGACAAAACGAGTATGGAAATGTAGATATTATTATTGGCTTTCAAATGAATCAATTCGATTGCGAATCTGTTAAGTCGTTTCCGAGAAAAACTAAAATTACATATTCCATCCGCACAAGTCACAACCAGAATGACCCAATATAAATTATTCTATATTTCGGAAACTGTGAGTGCTATGTAGACAAAACCAGTATGGGATTGTAGATATTATTATTGGCTTTCAAACGAATCAATCCAATTGCGAATAGGTTAAGTCGTTTCCGAGAAAAATGGAAATTACCTATTCCATCCGCACAAGTCACTTCCAGAATGACCCGACCTAAAAATAATCTTTATTTCGGAAACTGTGAGTGCTAGGTAGACAAAGCATGGGATGTGGGAGTATGGGATTGTAGATATTATTATTGGCTTTCAAACGAATCAATCCGATTACAAATAGGTGAAGTCGTTTCCGAGAAAAACGAAAATTACCTATCCATCCGCACAAGTCACTACCAGAATGACCCAACCAAAAAATAATCTATATCTCGAAAACGGTGAGTTCTTGGTAGACAAAACCAGTATGGAATTGTAGATATTATTATTGGCTTTCAAACGAATCAATCCGATTGCGAATAGGTTAAGTCGTTTCCGAGGAAAACGAAAATTACCAATTCCATCCGCACAAGTCACTTTCAGAATGACCCAACATAAAATTATTCTATATCTCGGAAACTGTAAGTGCTATGTAGACAAAACCAATATGGAATTGTAGATAATATTATTGGCTTTCAAATAAACCAATCCGATTGCAAATCGGTTAAGTTTTTTCCGAGAAAAACGAAAATTACATATTCCATTCGCACAAGTCACTTCCAGAATGACCCAACCTAAAAATAATCTATATCTCGGAAACGGTGAGTGCTAGATAGACAAAACAAGTATTATATTGTAGATATGATTATTGGCTTTCAAGCGAATCAAACCGAATGCGAATCGGTTAAATCGTTTACGAGAACAACGAAAATTACATATTCCATCCACACAAGTCACTTCCAGAATGACCCAACCTAAAAATAATCTATAACTCAGAAACGGTGAGTGCTAGGTAGACAAAACGAGTATGGGATTGTATATATTATTATTGGCTTTCAAATGAATCAATCCGATTGCAAATCGGTTAAGTCGTTTCCGATAAAAACGAAAATTACATATTCCATCCACACAAGTCACTTCCAGAATGACCCAACCTAAAAATAATCTATATCTCGGAAACGGTGAGTGCTAGGTAGACAAAACGAGTATGGGATTGTAGATATTATTATTGGCTTTCACATGAATCAATCCGATTGCAAATCGGTTAAGTCGTTTCCGAGAAAAACGAAAATTACATATTCCATCCACACAAGTCACTTCCAGAATGACCCAACATAAATTATTCTATATATCGGAAACTGTGAGTGCTATGTAGACAAAACGAGTATGGGATTGTAGATATTATTATTGGCTTTCAAACGAATCAATCCGATTGCGAATAGGTTAAGTCGTTTCCGAGAAAAACGAAAGTTACCTATTCCATCCGCACAAGTCACTTCCAGAATGACCCAACCTAAACTTATTCTCTATCTCGGAAACGGTGAGTGCTAGGTAGTCAAAACAAGTATTATATTGTAGATATTATTATTGGCTTTCAAATGAATCAATCCGATTGCAAATCGGTTAAGTCGTTTCCGAGAAAAACGAAACTTACATATTCCATCCGCACAAATCACTTCCAGAATGACTAACATAAAATTATTCTATATCTCGGAAACGGTGAGTGCTAGGTAGAAACAACCAGTACGGAATTGTAGATTTTATTATTGGCTTTCAAATGAATCAATCCGATTGCGAATCGGTTAAGTCGTTTCCGAGAAAAACGAAAATTACATATTCCATCAGCACAAGTCACTTCCAGAATGAACCAACCTAAAAATAATCTATAACTCAGAAACGGTGAGTGGTTGGTAGACAAAACCAGTATGGAATTGTATATATTATTATTGGCTTTCAAATGAATCAATTCGATTGCGAATCGGTTAAGTCGTTTCCGAGAAAAACGAAAATTACATATTCCATCCACACAAGTCACTTCCAGAATGGCCCAACATAAATTATTCTATATATCGGAAACGGTGAGTCATTCTGGAAGTGACTTGTGTAGACAAAACGAGTATGGGATTGTAGATATTATTATTGGCTTTCAAACGAATCAATCCGATTGCGAATAGGTTAAGTCGTTTCCGAGAAAAACGAAAGTTACCTATTCCATCCGCACAAGTCACTTCCAGAATGACCCAACCTAAACTTATTCTCTATCTCGGAAACGGTGAGTGCTAGGTAGTCAAACCAAGTATTATATTGTAGATATTATTATTGGCTTTCAAGCGAATCAAACCGATTGCGAATCGGTTAAGTCGTTTACGAGAAAAACGAAAATTACCTATTTCATCTGCAACTGTCATTTCCAGAATGACCCAACCATAAATTATTCTATATCTCGTAAATTGTGAGTTTCTAGGTAGATAAAACAAGTATGGAATTGGAGATATTATTATTGGTTTTCAAACAAATCAATCCGATTGCGAATCGGTTAAGTCGTTTCCGAGAAAAACGAAAATTGCATATTCCATCCACACAAGTCACTTCCAGAATGACCCAACCTAAAAATAATCTATATCTGGGAAACGGTGAGTGCTAGCTAGACAAAACCAGTATAGAATTGTAGATATTATTATTGGCTTTCAACCGAATCAATCCGATTGCAAATCGGTTAAGTCGTTTCCGAGAAAAATTAAAATTACATATTCCATCCACACAAGTCACTTCCAGAATGACCCAACCTAAAAATAATCTATAACTCAGAAACGGTGAGTGCTTGGTAGACAAAACGAGTATGGGATTGTAGATATTATTATTGGCTTTCAAATGAATCAATCCGATTGCAAATCGGTTAAGACGTTTCCGATAAAAACGAAAATTACATATTCCATCCACACAAGTCACTTCCAGAATGACCCAACCTAAAAATAATCTATATCTCGGAAACGGTGAGTGCTAGGTAGACAAAACGAGTATGGGATTGTAGATATTATTAATGGCTTTCAAACCAATCAATCCGATTGCGAATCGGTTAAGTTGTTTCCGAAAAAACGAAAATTACATATTCCATCCAAAACAAGTATGGAATTGTAGATATTCTTATTAGCTTTCAAACGAATCAACCCGATTGCGAATCGGCTAAGTCGTTTCCGAGAAAAACGAAAATTATATATTCCATCCGAACCAACATATTATTATTCCATATCTCGGAAACGGTGAGTGCTAAGTAGACAAAAAAAGAATTATATTGTAGATATTATTACTGGCTTTCAAGCGAATCAATCCGATTGCGAATCGGTTAAGTCGTTTCCGAGAAAAACGAAAGTTACATGTTCCACCCGCACAAGTCACTTCCAGAATGACCCAACATGAAATAATTCTATATCTTGGAAACTGAGATTGCTATGTAGACAAAACCAGTATGGGATTGTAGACATTATTATTGGCTTTTAAACGAATCAATACGATTGTGTATCGGTTAAGTCGTTTTCGAGAAAAACGAAAATTACATATTCCATCCGCACAAGTCACTTCCAGAATGACCCAACCTAAAATAATGCTCTATTTCGGAAACTGTGAGCGCTAGGTAGACAAGACAAGTATGGGATTGTAGATATTATTATTGGCTTTCAAACGAATCAATCCGATTGCGAATCGGTTAAGTCGTTTCCGAGAAAAACGAAAATTACATATTCCATCCGCAGAAATCACTTCCAGAGTGACCCAAAGTAAAAATAATCTATATCTCGGAAACGGTGAGTGCTATGTAGACAAGACAAGTATTATATTGTAGATATTATTATTGGCTTTCAAGCGAATCAAACCGATTGCGAATCGGTTAAGTCGTTTACGAGAAAAACGAAAATTACCTATTTTATCCGCACCAGTCACTTCCAGAATGACCCAACAATAAATTATTCTATATCTCGGAAACTATTAGTGCTAGGTAGACAAAACCAGTCTGGGATTGTAGATATTATTATTGGATTTCAAACGAATCAATCCGATTGCGAGTCGGCTAAGTCATTTCCAAGAAAAACGAAAATTACATATTCTATCCGCACAAGTCACTTCCAGAATGACCCAACCTAAAAATAATCTATATCTCGGAAACGGTAAGTGCTAAGTGAACAAAACGAGCATGGGATTGCAGATATTTTTATTGGCTTTCAAGCGAATCAACCCGATTGCGAATCGGTTAAGTCGTTTACGAGAAAAACGAAAATTACCTATTTTATCCGCACAAGTCACTTCCAGAATGACCCAACCTAAACTTATTCTCTATCTCGGAAACGGTGAGTGCTAGGTAGTCAAAACAAGTATTATATTGTAGATATTATTATTGGCTTTCAAGCGAATCAAACCGATTGCGAATCGGTTAAGTCTTTTGCGAGAAAATCGAAAATTACATATTCCATCTGCAACAGTCATTTCCAGAATGACCCAACCATAAATTATTCTATATCTCGTAAATTGTGAGTTTCTAGGTAGATAAAACAAGTATGGAATTGGAGATATTATTATTGGCTTTCAAACGAATCAATCCGATTGCGAATCGGTTAAGTCGTTTCCGAGAAAAACGAAAATTACATATTCCATCCACACAAGTCACTTCCAGAATGACCCAACCTAAAAATAATCTATATCTGGGAAACGGTGAGTGCTAGGTAGACAAAGCCAGTATGGAATTGTAGATATTATTATTGGCTTTCAACCGAATCAATCCGATTGCAAATCGGTTAAGTCGTTTCCGAGAAAAACGAAAATTACATATTCCATCCACACAAGTCACTTCCAGAATGACCCAACCTAAAAATAATCTATAACTCAGAAACAGTGAGTGCTTAGTAGACAAAACGAGTATGGGATTGTAGATATTAATATTGGCTTTCAAGTGAATCAATCCGATTGCAAATCGGTTAAGTCGTTTCCGATAAAAACGAAAATTACATATTCCATCCACACAAGTCACTTCCAGAATGACCCAACCTAAAAATAATCTATATCTCGGAAACGGTGAGTGCTAGGTAGACAAAACGAGTATGGGATTTTAGATATTATTATTGGCTTTCAAACGAATCAATCCGATTGCGAATCGGTTAAGTCGTTTCCGAGAAAACGAAAATTACATATTCCATCCGCACAAACCACTTCCAGAATGACTAACATAAAATTATTCTATATCTTGGAAACTGAGATTGCTATGTAGACAAAACCAGTATGGGATTGCAGACATTATTATTGGCTTTTAAACGAATCAATACGATTGTGTATCGGTTAAGTCGTTTTCGAGAAAAACGAAAATTACATATTCCATCCGCACAAGTCACTTCCAGAATGACCCAACCTAAAATTATTCTCTATTTCGGAAACTGTGAGTGCTAGATAGACAAAAAGAGTATGGGATTGTAGATATTATTATTGGCTTTCAAACGAATCAATCCGATTGCGAATCGGTTAAGTCGTTTCCGAGAAAAACGAAAATTACATATTCCATCCGCAGAAATCACTTCCAGAGTGACCCAACCTAAAAATAATCTATATCTCGGAAATGGTGAGTGCTATGTAGACAAGACAAGTATTATATTGTCGATATTATTATTGGCTTTCAAGCGAATCAAACCGATTGCGAATCGGTTAAGTCGTTTACGAGAAAAACAAAAATTACCTATTTTATCCGCAACAGTCACTTCCAGAATGGCCCAACAATAAATTATTCTATATCTCGGAAACTATTAGTGCTAGGTAGACAAAACCAGTATGGGATTGTAGATATTATTATTGGATTTCAAACGAATCAATCCGATTGCGAGTCGGCTAAGTCATTTCCAAGAAAAACGAAAATTATATATTCTATCCGCACAAGTCACTTCCAGAATGACCCAACCTAAAAATAATCTATATCTCGGAAACGGTAAGTGCTAAGTGAACAAAACGAGCATGGGATTGCAGATATTATTGTTGGCTTTCAAGCGAATCAAACCGATTGCGAATCGGTTAAGTCGTTTACGATAAAAACGAAAATTACCTATTTTATCCGCACCAGTCACTTCCAGAATGACCCAACAATAAATTATTCTATATCTCGGAAACTGTGAGTGCTAGGTAGACAAAACGAGTATGGGATTGTAGATATTATTGTTGGCTTTCAAATGAATCAATCCGATTGCAATTTGGTTAAGTCGTTTCCGAGAAAAACGAAAATTATATATTCCATCCGCACAAGTCACTTCCAGAATGACCCAACCTTAAAATAATCTATATCTCGGAAACGGTGAGTGCTAGGTAGGCAAAACGAGTATGGGATTGTAGATATTATTATTTGCTTTCAAACGAATCAATCCGATTTCTAATCGGTTAAGTCGTTTCCGAGAAAAACGAAAATTGCATATTCCATCCGCCCAAGTCACTTCCAGAATGAACCAACCTAAAAATAATCTATATCTCGGAAACGGTGAGTGCTAGCTAGACAAAACCAGTATGGAATTGCAGATATTATTATTGGCCTTCAAATGAATCAATCCGATTGCAAATCTGTTAAGTCGAAAATTACATATTCTATCCACACAAATCACTTCCAGAATGACCCAACATAAATTATTCTATATATCGGAAACTGTGAGTGCTATGTAGACAAAACGAGTATGGGATTGTAGATATTATTATTGGCTTTCAAACGAATCAATCCGATTGCGAATAGGTTAAGTCGTTTCCGAGAAAAACGAAAATTACCTATTCCATCCGCACAAGTCACTTCCAGAATGACCCAACCTAAACTTATTCTCTATCTCGGAAACGGTGAGTGCTAGGTAGTCAAAACAAATATTATATTGTAGATATTATTATTGGCTTTCAAGCGAATCAAACCGATTGCGAATCGGTTAAGTCGTTTGCGAGAAAATCGAAAATTACATATTCCATCTGCAACTGTCATTTCCAGAATGACCCAACCATAAATTATTCTATATCTCGTAAATTGTGAGTTTCTAGGTAGATAAAACAAGTATGGAATTGGAGATATTATTATTGGCTTTCAAACGAATCAATCCGATTGCGAATCGGTTAAGTCGTTTCCGAGAAAAACGAAAATTGCATATTCCATCCACACAAGTCACTTCCAGAATGACCCAACCTAAAAATAATCTATATCTGGGAAACGGTGAGTGCTAGGTAGACAAAGCCAGTATGGAATTGTAGATATTATTATTGGCTTTCAACCGAATCAATCCGATTGCAAATCGGTTAAGTCGTTTCCGAGAAAAACGAAAACTACATATTCCATCCACACAAGTCACTTCCAGAATGACCCAACCTAAAAATAATCTATAACTCAGAAACAGTGAGTGCTTAGTAGACAAAACGAGTATGGGATTGTAGATATTAATATTGGCTTTCAAGTGAATCAATCCGATTGCAAATCGGTTAAGTCGTTTCCGATAAAAACGAAAATTACATATTCCATCCACACAAGTCACTTCCAGTATGACCCAACCTAAAAATAATCTATATCTCGGAAACGGTGAGTGCTAGGTAGACAAAACGAGTATGGGATTGTAGATATTATTATTGGCTTTCAAACGAATCAATCCGATTGCGAATCGGTTAAGTCGTTTCCGAGAAAACGAAAATTACATATTCCATCCGCACAAATCACTTCCAGAATGACTAACATAAAATTATTCTATATCTCGGAAACGGTGAGTGCTAGGTAGAAACAACCAGTACGGAATTGTAGATATTATTATTAACTTTCAAATGAATCAATCCGATTGCGAATCGGTTAAGTCGTTTCTGAGAAAAACGAAAATTACATATTCCACCCGCCCAAGTCACTTCCAGAATGACCCAACATAAAATAATTCTATATCTTGGAAACTGAGATTGCTATGTAGACAAAACCAGTATGGGATTGTAGACATTATTATTGGGTTTTAAACGAATCAATACGATTGTGTATCGGTTAAGTCGTTTTCGAGAAAAACGAAAATTACCTATTCCATCCGCACAAGTCACTTCCAGAATGACCCAACCTAAAATAATGCTCTATTTTGGAAACTGTGAGTGCTAGATAGACAAAACGAGTATGGGATTGTAGATATTATTATTGGCTTTCAAAGGAATCAATCCGATTGCGAATCGGTTAAGTCGTTTCCGAGAAAAACGAAAATTACATATTCCATCCGCAGAAATCACTTCCAGAATGACCCAACCTAAAAATAATCTATATCTCGGAAACAGTGAGTGCTATGTAGACAAGACAAGTATTATATTGTAGATATTATTATTGGTTTCAAGCGAATCAAACCGATTGCGAATCGGTTAAGTCATTTACGAGAAAAACGAAAATTACATATTCCATCCGCAGAAATCACTTCCAGAGTGACCCAAAGTAAAAATAATCTATATCTCGGAAACGGTGAGTGCTATGTAGACAAGACAAGTATTATATTGTAGATATTATTATTGGCTTTCAAGCGAATCAAACCGATTGCGAATCGGTTAAGTCGTTTACGAGAAAAACGAAAATTACCTATTTTATCCGCACCAGTCACTTCCAGAATGACCCAACAATAAATTATTCTATATCTCGGAAACTATTAGTGCTAGGTAGACAAAACCAGTCTGGGATTGTAGATATTATTATTGGATTTCAAACGAATCAATCCGATTGCGAGTCGGCTAAGTCATTTCCAAGAAAAACGAAAATTACATATTCTATCCGCACAAGTCACTTCCAGAATGACCCAACCTAAAAATAATCTATATCTCGGAAACGGTAAGTGCTAAGTGAACAAAACGAGCATGGGATTGCAGATATTTTTATTGGCTTTCAAGCGAATCAAACCGATTGCGAATCGGTTAAGTCGTTTACGAGAAAAACGAAAATTACCTATTTTATCCGCACAAGTCACTTCCAGAATGACCCAACCTAAACTTATTCTCTATCTCGGAAACGGTGAGTGCTAGGTAGTCAAAACAAGTATTATATTGTAGATATTATTATTGGCTTTCACGCGAATCAAACCGATTGCGAATCGTTTAAGTCGTTTGCGAGAAAATCGAAAATTACATATTCCATCTGCAACTGTCATTTCCAGAATGACCCAACCATAAATTATTCTATATCTCGTAAATTGTGAGTTTCTAGGTAGATAAAACAAGTATGGAATTGGAGATATTATTATTGGCTTTCAAACGAATCAATCCGATTGCGAATCGGTTAAGTCGTTTCCGAGAAAAACGAAAATTACATATTCCATCCACACAAGTCACTTCCAGAATGACCCAACCTAAAAATAATCTATATCTGGGAAACGGTGAGTGCTAGGTAGACAAAGCCAGTATGGAATTGTAGATATTATTATTGGCTTTCAACCGAATCAATCCGATTGCAAATCGGTTAAGTCGTTTCCGAGAAAAACGAAAATTACATATTCCATCCACACAAGTCACTTCCAGAATGACCCAACCTAAAAATAATCTATAACTCAGAAACAGTGAGTGCTTAGTAGACAAAACGAGTATGGGATTGTAGATATTAATATTGGCTTTCAAGTGAATCAATCCGATTGCAAATCGGTTAAGTCGTTTCCGATAAAAACGAAAATTACATATTCCATCCACACAAGTCACTTCCAGAATGACCCAACCTAAAAATAATCTATATCTCGGAAACGGTGAGTGCTAGGTAGACAAAACGAGTATGGGATTGTAGATA
Organism: Stomoxys calcitrans; assembly: GCF_963082655.1. Lineage (NCBI taxonomy): Eukaryota > Metazoa > Arthropoda > Insecta > Diptera > Muscidae > Stomoxys > Stomoxys calcitrans. Next base: position 151,454,173 of record NC_081553.1, on the reverse strand, counting down.
TTATTATTGGATTTCAAACGAATCAATCCGATTACGAGTCGGCTAAGTCATTTCCAAGAAAAACGAAAATTATATATTCTATCCGCACAAGTCACTTCCAGAATGACCCAACCTAAAAATAATCTATATCTCGGAAACGGTAAGTGCTAAGTGAACAAAACGAGCATGGGATTGCAGATATTATTATTGGCTTTCAAGCGAATCAAACCGATTGCGAATCGGTTAAGTCGTTTACGATAAAAACGAAAATTACCTATTTTATCCGCACCAGTCACTTCCAGAATGACCCAACAATAAATTATTCTATATCTCGGAAACTGTGAGTGCTAGGTAGACAAAACGAGTATGGGATTGTAGATATTATTGTTGGCTTTCAAATGAATCAATCCGATTGCAATTTGGTTAAGTCGTTTCCGAGAAAAACGAAAATTATATATTCCATCCGCACAAGTCACTTCCAGAATGACCCAACCTTAAAATAATCTATATCTCGGAAACGGTGAGTGCTAGGTAGGCAAAACGAGTATGGGATTGTAGATATTATTATTTGCTTTCAAACGAATCAATCCGATTGCTAATCGGTTAAGTCGTTGCCGAGAAAAACGAAAATTGCATATTCCATCCGCCCAAGTCACTTCCAGAATGAACCAACCTAAAAATAATCTATATCTCGGAAACGGTGAGTGCAAGGTAGTCAAAACAAGTATTATATTGTAGATATTATTATTGGCCTTCAAATGAATCAAACCGATTGCGAATCGGTTAAGTCGTTTGCGAGAAAATCGAAAATTACATATTCCATCTGCAACTGTCATTTCCAGAATGACCCAACCATAAATTATTCTATATCTCGTAAATTGTGAGTTTCTAGGTAGATAAAACAAGTATGGAATTGGAGATATTATTATTGGCTTTCAAACGAATCAATCCGATTGCGAATCGGTTAAGTCGTTTCCGAGAAAAACGAAAATTGCATATTCCATCCACACAAGTCACTTCCAGAATGACCCAACCTAAAAATAATCTATATCTGGGAAACGGTGAGTGCTAGGTAGACAAAGCCAGTATGGAATTGTAGATATTATTATTGGCTTTCAACCGAATCAATCCGATTGCAAATCGGTTAAGTCGTTTCCGAGAAAAACGAAAACTACATATTCCATCCACACAAGTCACTTCCAGAATGACCCAACCTAAAAATAATCTATAACTCAGAAACAGTGAGTGCTTAGTAGACAAAACGAGTATGGGATTGTAGATATTAATATTGGCTTTCAAGTGAATCAATCCGATTGCAAATCGGTTAAGTCGTTTCCGATAAAAACGAAAATTACATATTCCATCCACACAAGTCACTTCCAGTATGACCCAACCTAAAAATAATCTATATCTCGGAAACGGTGAGCGCTAGGTAGACAAAACGAGTATGGGATTGTAGATATTATTATTGGCTTTCAAACGAATCAATCCGATTGCGAATCGGTTAAGTCGTTTCCGAGAAAACGAAAATTACATATTCCATCCGCACAAATCACTTCCAGAATGACTAACATAAAATTATTCTATATCTCGGAAACGGTGAGTGCTAGGTAGAAACAACCAGTAAGGAATTGTAGATATTATTATTAACTTTCAAATGAATCAATCCGATTGCGAATCGGTTAAGTCGTTTCCGAGAAAAACGAAAATTACATATTCCACCCGCCCAAGTCACTTCCAGAATGACCCAACATAAAATAATTCTATATCTTGGAAACTGAGATTGCTATGTAGACAAAACCAGTATGGGATTGTAGACATTATTATTGGGTTTTAAACGAATCAATACGATTGTGTATCGGTTAAGTCGTTTTCGAGAAAAACGAAAATTACCTATTCCATCCGCACAAGTCACTTCCAGAATGACCCAACCTAAAATAATGCTCTATTTCGGAAACTGTGAGTGCTAGATAGACAAAACGAGTATGGGATTGTAGATATTATTATTGGCTTTCAAAGGAATCAATCCGATTGCGAATCGGTTAAGTCGTTTCCGAGAAAAACGAAAATTACATATTCCATCCGCAGAAATCACTTCCAGAATGACCCAACCTAAAAATAATCTATATCTCGGAAACAGTGAGTGCTATGTAGACAAGACAAGTATTATATTGTAGATATTATTATTGGTTTCAAGCGAATCAAACCGATTGCGAATCGGTTAAGTCATTTACGAGAAAAACGAAAATTACCTATTTTATCCGCACCAGTCACTTCCAGAATGACCCAACAATAAATTATTCTATATCTCGGAAACTATTAGTGCTAGGTAGACAAAACCAGTATGGGATTGTAGATATTATTATTGGATTTCAAACGAATCAATCCGATTGCAAATCGGTTAAGTCGTTTCCAACAAAAACGAAAATTACATATTCTATCCGCACAAGTCACTTCCAGAATGACCCAACCTAAAAATAATCTATATCTCGGAAACGGTGAGTGCTAAGTGAACAAAACGAGCATGGGATTGCAGATATTATTATTGGCTTTCAAATGAAAAAAAATTAATTGGGAATCGGTTAAGTCGTTTCCGAGAAAAACGAAAATTACCTATTCCATCCACACAAGTCACTTCCAGAATGACCCAACCTAAATATAATCTATATCTCAGAAACTGTGAGTGCTAGGTAGACAAAACGAGTATGGGATTGTAGATATTATTATTGGCTTTCAAATGAATCAATCCGATTGCAATTTGGTTAAGTCGTTTCCGAGGAAAACGAAAATTAAATATTCCATCCGCACAAGTCACTTCCAGAATGACCCAACCTAAAAATAATCTATATCTCGGAAACGGTGAGTGCTAGGTAGGCAAAAGGAGTATGGGATTGTAGATATTATTATTGGCTTTCAAACGAATCAATCCGATTGCGAATCGGTTAAGTCGTTTCCGAGAAAAACGAAAATTGCATATTCCATCCACACAAGTCACTTCCAGAATGACCCAACGTAAAAATAATCTATTTCTCGGAAACGGTGAGTGCTAGGTAGACAAAACGAGTATGGGATTGTAGATATTATTATTGGCTTTCAAACGAATCAATCCGATTGCGAATCGGTTAAGTCGTTTCCGAGAAAAACGAAAATTACATATTCCATCCGCACAAATCACTTCCAGAATGACCTAACATAAAATTATTCTAAATCTCGAAAACGGTGAGTGCTAGGTAGACAAAACAAGAATTATATTGTAGATATTATTATTGGCTTTCAAGCGAATCAATCCGATTGCGAATCGGTTAAATCGTTTCCGAGAAAAACGAAAATTACATATTCCATCCGCACAAGTCACTTCCAGAATGACCCAACCTAAAATAATGCTCTATTTCGGAAACTGTGAGTGCTAGATAGACAAAACGAAAAAGGAATTGTAGGTATTATTATTGGCTTTCAAATGAATAAATCCGATTGCGAATCGGTTAAGTCGTTTCCGAGAAGAACGAAAATTACATATTTCATCCTCACAAGTCACTTCCAGAATGACCAAACCTAAAAATAATCTTTATCTCGGAAACGGTGAGTGCTAGGTTGACAAAACAAGTATGGAATTGTAGATATTCTTATTAGCTTTCAAACAAATCAACTTGATTGCGAATCGGTTAAGTCGTTTCCGAGAAAAACGAAAATTACATATTCCATCCGCACAAGTCACTTCCAGAATGACCCAACCTAAAAATAATCTATATCTCGGAAACGGTGAGTGCTAGGTAGACAACAAGAGTATGGAATTGTAGATATAATTATTGGCTTTCAAACGAATCAATCCGATTGCAAATCGGATAAGTCGTTTCCGAGAAAAACGAAAATTATATATTCCATCCGCACAAGTCACTTCCAGAATGACACAATGAAACGGTGAGTCCTAGAAAGACAAAACGAGAATGGGATTTCCGAGAAAAACGAATGACCCAACCTAAAAATAATCTATATCTCGGAAACGGTGAGAGCTAGGTAGACAAAACCAGTATGGAATTGTAGATATTATTATTGGCTTTCAAATGAATCATTCCGATTGCGATTCGGTTAAGTCGTTTTCGAGAAAAACGAAAATTAAATATTCTATCCTCACAAGTCACTTCCAAAATGACCCAACCTAAAAATAATCTATATCTCAGAAACAGTGAGTGCTAAGTGAACAAAACGAGTATGGGATTGTAGATATTATTATTGGCTTTCAAATGAATCAATCCGATTGCAATTTGGTTAAGTCGTTTCCGAGTCGTTTTTAACGAATCAATACGATTGTGTATCGGTTAAGTCGTTTTCGAGAAAAACGAAAATTACCTATTCCATCCGCACAAGTCACTTCCAGAATGACCCAACCTAAAATAATGCTCTATTTCAGAAACTGTGAGTGCTAGATAGACAAAACGAGTATGGGATTGTAGATATTATTATTGGCTTTCAAACGAATCAATCCGATAGCGAATCGGTTAAGTCGTTTCCGAGAAAAACGAAAATTACATATTCCATCCGCAGAAATCACTTCCAGAATGACCCAACCTAAAAATAATCTATATCTCGGAAACAGTGAGTGCTATGTAGACAAGACAAGTATTATATTGTAGATATTATTATTGGCTTTCAAGCGAATCAAACCGATTGCAAATCGGATAAGTCGTTTCCGAGAAAAACGAAAATTACCTATTTCATCTGCACCAGTCACTTCCAGAATGACCCAACAATAAATTGTTCTATATCTCGGAAACTATTAGTGCAAGGTAGACAAAACCAGTATGGGATTGTAGATATTATTATTGGATTTCAAACGAATCAATCCGATTGCGAATCGGTTAAGTCGTTTCCAAGAAAAACGAAAATTACATATTGTATCCGCACAAGTCACTTCCAGAATGACTAAACCAAAAAATAATCTATATCTCGGAAACGGTGAGTGCTAGGTGGACAAAACGAGTATGGAATTGCAGATATTATTATTGGCTTTTAAACGAACCAATCCGATTGCAAATCGGTTAAGTCGTTTCCGAGAAAAACGAAGATTACTTATTCCATTCGCACAAGTAACTTCCAGAATGACCCAACATAAAATTATTCTATATCTCATAAACGGTGAGTGCTAGGTAGACAAAACAAGAATTATGTTGTAGATATTATTATTGGCTTTCAAGCGAATCAATTCGATTGCGAATCGGTTAAGTCGTTTCCGAGAAAAACGAAAATTACATATTCCATCCGCAAAAGTCACTTTCAGAATGACCCAACCTAAAATAATGCTCTATTTCGGAAACTGTGAGTGCTAGATAGACAAAACGAAAAAGGAATTGTAGGTATTATTATTGGCTTTCAAATGAATAAATCCGATTGCGAATCGGTTAAGTCGTTTCCGAGAAGAACGAAAATTACATATTTCATCCTCACAAGTCACTTCCAGAATGACCAAACCTAAAAATAATCTTTATCTAGGTTGACAAAACAAGTATGGAATTGTAGATATTCTTATTAGCTTTCAAACAAATCAACTTGATTGCGAATCGGTTAAGTCGTTTCCGAGAAAAACGAAAATTACATATTCCATCCGCACAAGTCACTTCCAGAATGACCCAACCCAAAAATAATCTATATCTCGGAAACGGTGAGTGCTAGGTAGACAACAAGAGTATGGAATTGTAGATATAATTATTGGCTTTCAAACGAATCAATCCGATTGCAAATCGGATAAGTCGTTTCCGAGAAAAACGAAAATTATATATTCCATCCGCACAAGTCACTTCCAGAATGACCCAATGAAACGGTGAGTCCTAGAAAGACAAAACGAGAATGGGATTTCCGAGAAAAACGAATGACCCAACCTAAAAATAATCTATATCTCGGAAACGGTGAGAGCTAGGTAGACAAAACCAGTATGGAATTGTAGATATTATTATTGGCTTTCAAATGAATCATTCCGATTGCGATTCGGTTAAGTCGTTTTCGAGAAAAACGAAAATTACATATTCTATCCTCACAAGTCACTTCCAAAATGACCCAACATAAAAATAAAAGGAAAAAAAAGGAAAATTACATATTCCATCCGCACAAGTCACTTCCAGAATGACCCAACATAAAATTATTCTATATCTCGGAAACTGAGATTGCTATGTAGACAAAACCAGTATGGGATTGTAGACATTATTATTGGCTTTTAAACGAATCAATACGATTGTGTATCGGTTAAGTCGTTTCCGAAAAAAACTAAAATTTCATATTCCATCCGCACAAGTCACTTCCAGAATGACCCAATCTAAAATTATGCTATATTTTGGAAACTGTGAGTGCTAGGTAGACAAAACGAGTATAGAATGACCCAACCTAAAAAAATCTATATCTCGGAAACGGTGAGTGCTATGTGGACAAAACCAGTATGGAATTGTAGATAATATTATTGGCTTTCAAACGAATCCATCCGATTGCGAATCGGTTAAGTCGTTTCCGAGAAAAACGAAAATTGCTTATTCCAGCCGCACAAGTCACTTCCAGAATGACCCAACATAAAATTATTCTATATCTCGGAAACGGTGAGTGCTAGGTAGACAAAGCAAGAATTATATTGTAGATATTATTATTGGCTTTCAATCGAATTAATCCAATTGCAAATCGGTTAAGTCGTTTCCGAGAAAAAGGAAAATTACATATTCCATCCGCACAAGTCACTTCCAGAATGACCCAACATAAAATTATTCTATATCTCGGAAACTGAGATTGCTATGTAGACAAAACCAGTATGGGATTGTAGACATTATTATCGGCTTTTAAACGAATCAATACGATTGTGTATCGTGTAAGTCGTTTCCGAAAAAAACGAAAATTACATATTCCATCCGCACAAGTCACTTCCAGAATGACCCAACCTAAAATTATGCTCTATTTTGGAAACTGTGAGTGCTAGGTAGACAAGACAAGTATGGAATTGTAGATATTATTATTGGCTTTCAAACGAATCAATCCGATTGCAAATAGGTTAAGTCGTTTCCGAGAAAAACGAAAATTACCTATTTCATCCGCACAAGTCACATTCAGAATGACCCAACCTAAAAATAACCTATATCTCGGAAACAGTGAGTGCTAGGTAGACAAACCCAGTATGGAATTGTAGATATTATTATTGGCTTTCAAACGAATCAATCCAATTGCGAATAGGTTAAGTCGTTTCCGAGAAAAACGAAAATTACCTATTCCATCCGCACAAGTCACTTCCAGAATGACCCAACCTAAAAATTACCTATACCTCGGAAACTGTGAGTGCTAGATAGACAAAACCAGTATGGAATTGTAGATAATATTATTGGCTTTCAAATGAATCAATCCGATTGCAAATCGGTTAAGTCGTTTCCGAGAAAAACGAAAATTACATATTCCATCCGCACAAGTCACTTCCAAAATGACCCAACCTAAAAATAATCTATTATTATTTTTAGGTTGGGTATTATCATTGGCTTTCAAGCGAATCAAACCGATTTCGAATCGGTTAAGTCGTTTACGAGAAAAACGAAAATTACCTATTTCATCTGCACCAGTCACTTCCAGAATGACCCAACAATAAATTATTCTATATCTCGGAAACTATTAGTGCAAGGTAGACAAAACCAGTATGGGATTGTAGATATTATTATTGGATTTCAAACGAATCAATCCGATTGCGAATCAGTTAAGTCGTTTCCAAGAAAAACGAAAATTACATATTGTATCCGCACAAGTCACTTCCAGAATGACTAAACCAAAAAATAATCTATATCTCGGAAACGGTGAGTGCTAGGTGGACAAAACGAGTATGGAATTGCAGATATTATTATTGGCTTTTAAACGAACCAATCCGATTGCAAATCGGTTAAGTCGTTTCCGAGAAAAACGAAAATTACTTATTCCATTCGCACAAGTAACTTCCAGAATGACCCAACATAAAATTATTCTATATCTCATAAACGGTGAGTGCTAGGTAGACAAAACAAGAATTATGTTGTAGATATTATTATTGGCTTTCAATCTATACCTCGGAAACTGTGAGTGCTAGATAGACAAAACCAGTATGGAATTGTAGATAATATTATTGGCTTTCAAATGAATAAATCCGATTGCAAATCGGTTAAGTCGTTTACGAGAAAAACGAAAATTACCTATTTCATCTGCACCAGTCACTTCCAGAATGACCCAACAATAAATTATTCTATATCTCGGAAACTATTAGTGCAAGGTAGACAAAACCAGTATGGGATTGTAGATATTATTATTGGATTTCAAACGAATCAATCCGATTACGAATCGGTTAAGTCGTTCCCGAGAAAAACGAAAATTACATATTCCACCCGCACAAGTCACTTCCAGAATGACCTAACATAAAATTATTCTATATCTCGGAAACTGAGATTGCTATGTAAACAAAACCAGTATGGGATTGTAGACATTATTATTAGCTTTCAAACGAATCAATACGATTGTGTATCGGTTAAGTCGTTTCCGAGAAAAAACGAAAATTACATGTTCCATCCGCACAAGTCACGTCCAGAATGACCCAACCTAAAATTATGCTCTATGTCGGAAACGGTGAGCGCTAGGTAGACAGAACCAGTATGGAATTGTAGATAATATCATTGGCTTTCAAATGAATCAATCCGATTGCAAATTGCTTAAGTCGTTTCCTAGAAAAACGAAAATTACATATTCAATCCGCACAAGTCACTTCCAGAATTACCCAACCTAAAAATAATCTATATCTCGGAAACTGTGAGTGCTAGGTAGGCAGAACCAGTATGGAATTGTAGATAATATTATTGGCTTTCAAATGAATCAAACCGATTGCAAATTGGTTAAGTCGTTTCCTAGAAAAACGAACATTACATATTCAATCCGCACAAGTCACCTCCAGAATTACCCAACCTAAAAATAATCTATATCTCGGAAACGGTGAGTGCTAGGTGGACAAAACGAGCATGGGATAGTAGATATTATTATTAGCTTTCAAATAAAAAAAAAATTTAATTGCGAATCGGTTAAATTGTTTCCGAGAAAAACGAAAATTACATATTCCATCCGCACAAATCACTTCCAGAATGACCCAACCTAAAAATAATCTATATCTCGGAAACGGTGAGAGCTAGGTAGACAAAACCAGTATGGAATTGTAGATATTTTTATTGGCTTTCAAATGAATCATTCCGATTGCGATTCGGTTAAGTCGTTTCCGAGAAAACGATAATTTCATATTCCATCCGCACAAGTCACTTCCAGAATGACCCAACCTAAAAATAATCTATATCTCGGAAACGGTGAGTGCTAGGTAGACCTAACGAGTATGGGATTGTAGATATTATTATTGGCTTTCAAATGAATCAATCCGATTACGAATCGGTTAAGTCGCTTCCGAGAAAAACGAAAATTACATATTCCATCCGCACAAGCCACTTCCAGAATGACCCAACCTAAAAATAATCTATATTTCGGAAAAGGTGAGCGCTAGGTAGACAAAACGAGCATGGGATTGTAGATATTATTATTGGCTTTCAAACGAAAAAAATTAATTGCGAATCGGTTAAGTCGTTTCCGAGAAAAACGAAAATTACATATTCCATCCGTACAAATCACTTCCAGAATGACCCAACCTAAAAATAATTCATATCTCAGAAACGGTGAGAACTAGGTAGACAAAACCAGTATGGAATTGTAGATATTATTATTGGCTTTCAAACGAATCAATCCGATTGTGATTCGGTTAAGTCGTTTCCGAGAAAAATGAAAATTACATATTCCATCCTCACAAGTCACTTCCAGAATGACCCAACATAAAAATAATCTATATCTCGGAAACGGTGAGCCCTAGGTAGACAAAACAAGAATGGAATTGTAGATATTCTTATTAGCTTTCAAACGAATCATCCCGATTGCGAATAGGTTAAGTCGTTTCAGAGAAAAACAAAAATTGCATATTTCATCTGCACCAGTCACTTCCAGAATTACCCAACATTAAATTATTCTATATCTCGGAAACGGTGAGTGCTATGTAGACAAGACGAGTATGGGATTGTAGATATTATTATTGGCTTTCAAACGAATCAATTTGATTGTGAATCGATTAAGTGGTTTCTGAGAAAAACGAAAATTACCTATTCCATCCTCACAAGTCACTTCCAGAATGACCCAACCTAAAATTATTCTCTATCTCGGAAACTGTGAGTGCTAGGTAGACAAGACATGTATGGATTTGTAGATATTATTATTGGCTTTCAGATGAACACAAGTCACTTCCAGAATGACCCAACCTAAAAATAATCTATATCTCGGAAACGGTGAGTGCTATGTAGACAAAACAAGTATTATATTGTAGATATTATTATTGGCTTTCAAGCGAATCAATCCGATTGCGAATCGGTTAAGTCGTTTACGAGAAAAACGAAAATTACCTATTTCATCTGCACCAGTCACTTCCATAATGACCCAGCATTAAATTATTCTCTATCTCGGAAACTGTGAGTGCTAGGTAGACAAGGCAAAAATGGAATTGTAGATATTATTATTGGCTTTCAAACGAATCAATCCGATTGCGAATCGGTTAAGTCGTTTCCGAGAAAACGAAAATTACCTATTTCATCTGCACAAGTCACTTCCAGAATGACCCAACAATAAATTATTCTGAGTGCTAGGTAGACAAAACAAGTATGGAATTGTAGATATTCTTATTAGCTTTCAAACGAATCAATACGATTGCGAATCGGTTATGTCGTTTCCGAGAAAAACAAAAATTACCTATTTCATCTGCACCAGTCACTTCCAGAATGACCTAACAAAAAATTATTCTATATCTCGGAAATGGTGCGTGCTAGGTAGACAAAACGAGTATGGAATTGTAGATATTGGTATTGGCTTTCAAACGAATCAATCCGATTGCGAATCGGTTAAGTCGTTTCCGAGAAAAACGAAAATTACATATTCCATCCGCACAAGTCACTTCCAGAATGACCCAACATAAAATTATTCTATATCTCGGAAACTGTGAGTGCTATGTAGACAAAACAATAATCTATATCTTGGAAACGGTGAGTGCTAGGTAGACAAAACGAGTATGGAATTGTAGATAATATTATTGGCTTTCAAACGAATCAATCCAATTACGAATCGGTTAAGTCGTTTCCGAGAAAATGAAAATTTCATATTCCATCCGCACAAGTCACTTCCAGAATGACCCAACCTAAAAATAATCTATATCTCGGAAACGGTAAGTGCTAGGTAGACCTAATGAGTATGGGATTGTAGATATTATTATTGGCTTTCAGACGAATCAATCCGATTGCGAATCGGTTAAGTCGTTTCCGAGAAAAACGAAAATTTCATATTCCATCCGCATAAGTCACTTCCAGAATGACCCAACCTAAAAATAATCTATATCTCGGAAACAGTGAGTGCTAGGTAGACCTAACGAGTATGGGATTGTAGATATTATTATTGGCTTTCAAACGAATCAATACGATTGCAAATCGGTTAAGTCGTTAACGAGAAAAACAAAAATTACATATTCCATCCGCACAAGTCACTTCCAGAATGACCCAACCTGTAATATGATAACTTGTTATACTCGTATTTATAAGAAACTTTTGATGAAACTAAGTAGACTAGCTTGTTCCTTTAATGTTGTTTGTTTGAAAAATATAATAAAAAGAGTCAGTTTGTTGACAGAAGCTTTACAATTCAGGTGTGGGGTTCCCAAAAAAAAAAAAAAAAAAAAAAAAAATATAAAAAAAAGAAGACTCAAAAAAAAAAAAAAATTTTTTTAAATATGGATTCACGCCCTACTCTAGAAAGAATTCTTTCAGCTTTGAAAGCTTCAAATGTGGAATTTCCAGAAACAGCGTCAATTGCACAATTGAGAAGATTATATGATTCTTTGCAAGTTAACGGTGGTCCATCAAAGCAGACTGAATTGCCTTCTGGAAATGTGGTTTCTTCTGATTCTGCTGGGAATTCATCTGTAACTGTCACTACAATGTCATCCAATACTTTGAATGAAACTCCCGTTATTAATTCCGCAACTGCCGATCCTGAAAATTTGCTTCAGTCATTTCAATGTAACGGTGAGTCCACAAATCAAACTGAATTGGTTCTTGGAACTGCCGCTTGTTTTTCTGCCGCACGGACTTCAACCGATTTAATATCTAGAAATACATTGAGTGTCGCTTTTAATAACAGCGAAATTGGCGTATCCTGTGCAAATCTTCGGCAAACACAGACTTCTGTGCCTCCTTCCGTAATTTCTTCCGTACCTTCCGTCTATAATTCTTCTGCTTCCGTTCCTGTAAATACAGTTCAAAGACAATTTCCTGGTACTTCAGGGACTGCTGCTTCTGTTTCTGCCGCCCGGACTTCATCAGTTATTTCCGATTTAATGAATACAAATACATTGGGTGTCGCTTTCAACAATAGAGCAATCGGCGTGTCCTGTGATGTTCTTCCGCAAACACAAACTTCCGTACCTCCTTCCGTATCTTCTTGTGTTGTTTCTTCCGTACCCTCCGTCAATTATTCCTCAGTTTCCGTTCCTGCAAACTTACTTCGAGAACAATTTTCTAGACCTTCTGTTCCATCACAGGTAACAGACCCTTTCATGCGTTTTATCCCGTGAAGCTGATGAACTAGAGAGTGAAATTAGAGTTTTGAGATTGAAGCAAGAAATGTTGGCTCTTCGAAACCAAATTGAATCTTTAGAAAACGGTGGAAAAAAGGTTTCTACAAATATCAATTATGACGAGCTCTCTATGATGGTTCCGAAATTTTCTGGGAATGATGGACGAAATATTGAAAAATGGATAAACTCTTTTGAAAGCTACACTATAAATATGACTGACCAAGAAAAATATATGTGCTTAAGATATTTGCTGGTTGGAACTGCGCGAGAGTTCATGGAAAATTCAAATTACAAAGAATATAAGGAGTTGAAGAGATCGCTCTTAGACATTTTCAAGAGAACGGTAACGCAAGAAGAAGTTTATCAAAAATTGCGTTTGCGCAAGTTGAAGCCAACAGAGCCGTGTATTGCCTATATAATAGCAATGCAAACTATTGCAGCAGAAGGCGAAATCAACGAGCAAGAACTGGTTGACATTATAATAGACGGAATGGAAGATAAAACCAACAACATATCCATTCTATACGGATCAAACTCATTACAAGAATTGATGCATGGAATAGATAGATACGAGAAACGCAGGTCAAAAACAGTCAGTACTCATAAAGAAGGCCGTGACAATACTAAAGGCATACGATGTTTCAATTGCTCTCAATTTAGACATATGAAGAACACCTGCAATAAGCCTCGATGTCCACCGGGATCTTGTTTCCATTGTTTCCAAAAGGGACTTTTTTACAAGGATTGTCCTAAAAGGATGAATGTTACTGCTCCCATATTTTGTAGTAATGATATTGTAGACACAACACAAATGGTAAGTGTGGCCTTTAAATATTCTTGTGGATCCAAATATATTAATTCTGCGAATATTTCGTGCTTGATCGATTCCGGTAGCCCAATTAGTTTGGTTAAGATGTCTTTATTACCGACTGGTGTGATACGTTCGAAGAATTTAATACCAACTTCGTATGTTGGAGTTGGCAATTCCCCTTTGAAAATATATGGAAATATTTCTTGTTTAATAAAATTTAAAAAATCGTCTAAACAAATAGAATTACTTGTTGTTCCGAACGAGAGCATTCATGTTCCAATGATTCTTGGACGGAACTTTATGCAAGCATTTAATGTAAAATTACTTCAAGTCAAGGAAACTACGAATGATATAGAAGTATTTGAATCCACAAGAAAAATAAATGACAATAATAATATAACCTCGGTGTCTACACCATCTACGATAAGCAATTCTTATGATAGTCCTGTGAATTCCCAAGTGATACGTACGGACGATATTGATCTAAATCCTTTTTTAAATTCATTCCAGAAGAAGACTTTAGAAGATCTTATTCATAATCGTTATATAACTCCAAAGGGAATTGATAAAAAGTCATCTGATTATAGGATGCAGATTAAATTATCTGATGATATTCCAATACACTGCTCTCCCCGTAGATTGTCGGTTCGTGATCGTGAGGAAACGCAGAAGATTGTTAGTGATTTGTTAGAAAGGAAAATAATACGTTACAGCAATTCTCCATACACGTCAGCAATTGTGTTGGTAAAGAAAAAAACAGGGGAAACGCGGATGTGTGTCGATTATCGAGCGTTAAACAAAAAGACTATTAGGGATAACTTTCCTTTACCCCTCATCGAGGACTGTATTGAGAGCATATCAGGCAAAAAATGGTTTAGCCTCATGGATTTGAAGGATGGATTTTTCAACATAGAAATGCATAATGATTCAATTCCATACACTTCATTTGTAACCCCATTTGGACAGTACGAGTATTTGAAGATGCCATTTGGTTTAAAGAATGCTCCAGCAAACTTTCAACGCTTTATAAATGGTATATTTCGCGACTTAATAGAGGACCATAGAGTGGTTATATATATGGATGACATATTGATTGCATCCTCTGATTTCGATTCTCATGTTCAGACATTGGCGGTTGTACTTGGACGTGCTTTTGAGTACGGATTACGTATCAAGTTAACTTAATGTAAATTTGGTTATCAGAGTTTAGAGTATTTAGGATACTTAATCAGCCCAAAAGGTATACGACCGACAGAAAATCACTTGCGAGCTGTGAAACAAATACCAATGCCAAGGAATCATAGGGAATTACAAACTTGTCTTGGGTTGTTTTCCTACTTTAGGAAATTCGTTCCGTCATTCTCAAATATTGCAAGGCCATTGTTAGATTTGCTTCGTAAAGAGAAAAAATTCGTTTTCTCTGAAGAATGTGTAAAGGCCTTTAGTGAATTAAAGTCTCGTTTACTTCGGGCCCCAGTATTAGCTATCTATAACCCTAAAAGCGATACGGAGTTACATTGTGATGCAAGTTCCCATGGATTCGGAGCAATATTGATGCAGCGTCAGGATGATAAAAAGTTCCACCCCGTAGCATTTTTTTCAAAGGCTACAACCAATGCAGAATCGAGATATCATAGCTTCGAACTGGAAACACTCGCAATTATTTACGCGTTGCGCCGGTTTCGTGTGTATTTAGAAGGATTACATTTTACCATAGTCACAGATTGCAATTCACTTATAATGACCTTGAACAAGAGACAAGTTAATCCTCGGATATCCCGCTGGGCATTGGAACTAGAGAACTATGACTATTCTATCAAACACAGGAAGGGTTCTTCTATGGGTCATGTGGATATGTTAAGCAGATGTATAGAAAAGGAAATATCCCCTCATGTGGGATGTAACATGATTTGCTCTGTAGATTCGAATCAACTCGATGTCCAAATTCAACTGACCCAAGCTAGAGATCCTGTTATTAAGGACCTATGTAAACGTTTGGAAAAGGAAGAGATATGTGATTTTGACCTAATAGACGGTATCTTATTTAAGAAAGTGGGTGCAACCGTTTGTTTATATGTCCCAAAGGAAATGGAAGATAATGTGATAAGAATGATACATGAGAAGCTTGGACACCTGGGGACAGATAAATGTTATTATAAGATTCGAGAGAATTTTTGGTTCCCAGACATGCGCAATAAGATAGATAGCTTCATTAAGAATTGTATAAAATGTATCATTTATGCTGCTCCAGCTAGAATAAACCAACAGAACATGTACAGCATTCCAAAGGTGGCGGAGCCATTCGATACGATATACGTGGATCACTTCGGACCACTTCCATCATTAAAATCGAAAAGAAAACACATTTTAGTGGTAGTTGATTCTTTTACAAAATTTGTTCGACTTTATCCTGTAAATTCGACGAGCACTAAGGAGGTTTGTTGTTCTCTCGAAAAGTATTTTAGTTATTACAGTAGACCAAGACGCCTAATCTCGGACAGAGGATCATGTTTTACGTCATTGGAGTTTTCTGAATTCATTTTGAAAAATAATATTAATCATGTTAAGGTGGCGGTTGCCTCTCCACAAGCAAATGGGCAGGTTGAGCGTGTAAATCGTATTATTAAGTCCATGTTGAGCAAATTGAGTGACCCAATAGATCATTCCGATTGGTCATTGAAATTGTCCCAGGTGGAATATGCTATCAATAACTGTGTTCACAGTTCTACAAAGGAAACCCCAGCGAAGTTACTCTTTGGAACGAATCAACGAGGGGTGGTGGTAGATAAGCTGTCGGAATATCTAGATAAGAAAATGAGTAATGAGGAGAAACTAAATTTGAGGGATATGAGGGTTAAGGCATTGAATTCTATACAGCGATCTCAGAACTACAACGAATTATACTTTTCCAAACATCATGAACCGGCAAAACGTTACGATGAGGGTGATTATGTTGTTATTATGAATATTGACAATACAGTTGGGAAGAATAAGAAATTTTGTGAAAAATATCGTGGTCCCTACATTATTGAAAAAGTATTAGATAATGATCGCTACGTTGTGAGAGATGTTGACAATTGTCAACTGACACAGATCCCATATAAGGGTATAATTGAAGCAAAGCGACTTCGGAAATGGTTGACACCTAGGTTATAGATTTATGTTATTGGTCACACTTATATAATATACACAATTTTTATATCATGATTGTGGGCAATCATATTGTCAGGTTGGCCGAACTGTAATATGATAACTTGTTATACTCGTATTTATAGAAACTTTTGATGAAACTAAGTAGACTAGCTTGTTCCTTTAATGTTGTTTGTTTGAAAAATATAATAAAAAGAGTCAGTTTGTTGACAGAAGCTTTACACAACCTAAAAATAATCTATATCTCGTAAAAGGTGAGTGCTAGGTAGACAAAACAATTATTATATTGTAGATATTATTATTGGCTTTCAAGCAAATCAAACCGATTGCGAATCGGTTAAGTCGTTCACGAGTAAAACGAAAATTACCTATTTCATCTGCACAAGTCACTTCCAGAATGACCCAACAATAAATTATTCTGAGTGCTAGGTAGACAAAACAAGTATGGAATTGTAGATATTCTTATTAGCTTTCAAACGAATAATCGCGATTGCGAATCGGTTAAGTCGTTTTCGAGAAAAACGAAAATTACATATTCCATCCGCACAAGTCACTTCCAGAATGACCCAACATAAAATTATTCTATATCTCGGAAACTGTGAGTGCTATGTAGACAAAACAAGTATAGAATGACCCAACCTAAAAATAATCTATATCTCGGAAACGGTGAGTGCTAGGTAGACAAAACCAGTATGGAATTGTAGATAATATTATTGGCTTTCAAACGAATCAATCCGATTGCGAATCGGTTAAGTCGTTTCCGAGAAAACGAAAATTTCATATTCCATCCGCACAAGTCACTTCCAGAATGACCCAACCTAAAAATAATCTTTATCTCGGAAACGGTAAGTGCTAGGTAGACCTAACGAGTTTTGGATTGTAGATATTATTATTGGCTTTCAAACGAATCAATCCGATTGCGAATCGGTTAAGTCGTTTCCGAGAAAAACGAAAATTTCATATTCCATCCGCACAAGTCACTTCCAGAATGACCCAACCTAAAAATAATCTATATCTCGGAAACAGTGAGTGCTAGGTAGACCCAACGAGTACGGGATTGTAGATATTATTATTGGCTTTCAAACGAATCAATACGATTGCAAATCGGTTAAGTCGTTTACGAGAAAAACGACAATTACATATTCCATCCGCACAAATCACTTCCAGAATGACCCAACCTAAAATTAATCTATATCTCGGAAAAGGTGAGTGCTAGGTAGACAAAACAATTATTATATTGCAGATATTATTATTGGCTTTCAAGCAAATCAAACCGATTGCGAATCGGTTAAGTCGTTCACGAGTAAAAGGAAAATTACCTATTTCATCTGCACAAGTCACTTCCAGAATGACCCAACAATAAATTATTCTGAGTGCTAGGTAGACAAAACAAGTATGGAATTGTAGATATTCTTATTAGCTTTCAAACGAATAATCCCGATTGCGAATCGGTTATGTCGTTTCCGAGAAAAACAAAAATTACCTATTTCATCTGCACCAGTCACTTCCAGAATGACCTAACAAAAAATTATTCTATATCTCGGAAACGGTGAGTGCTAGGTAGACAAAACGAGTATGGAATTGTAGATATTATTATTGGCTTTCAAAAAAAAAATTACAAATTCCATCCGCACAAGTCACTTCCAGAATGACCCAACATAAAATTATTCCATATCTCGGAAACTGTGAGTGCTATGTAGACAAAACAAGTATAGAATGACCCAACCTAAAAATAATCTATATCTCGGAAACGGTGAGTGCTAGGTAGACAAAACCAGTATGGAATTGTAGATAATATTATTGGCTTTCAAACGAATCAATCCGATTGCGAATCGGTTAAGTCGTTTCCGAGAAAACGAAAATTTCATATTCCATCCGCACAAGTCACTTCCAGAATGACCCAACCTAAAAATAATCTATATCTCGGAAACGAAAAGTGCTAGGTAGACCTAACGAGTATGGGATTGTAGATAATATTATTGGCTATCAAACGAATCAATCCGATTGCGAATCGGTTAAGTCGTTTCCGAGAAAAACGAAAATTTCATATTCCATCCGCACAAGTCACTTCCAGAATGAAACAACCTAAAAATAATCTATATCTCGGAAACAGTGAGTGCTAGGTAGACCTAACGAGTACGGGATTGTAGATATTATTATTGGCTTTCAAACGAATCAATACGATTGCAAATCGGTTAAGTCGTTTACGAGAAAAACGACAATTACATATACCATCCGCACAAGTCACTTCCAGAATGACCCAACAATAAATTATTCTATATCTCGGAAAAGGTGAGTGCTAGGTAGACAAAACAATTATTATATTGCAGATATTATTATTGGCTTTCAAGCAAATCAAACCGATTGCGAATCGGTTAAGTCGTTCACGAGTAAAACGAAAATTACCTATTTCATCTGCACAAGTCACCTCCAGAATGACCCAACAATAAATTATTCTGAGTGCTAGGTAGACAAAACAAGTATGGAATTGTAGATATTCTTATTAGCTTTCAAACGAATAATCCCGATTGCGAATCGGTTATGTCGTTTCCGAGAAAAACAAAAATTACCTATTTCATCTGCACCAGTCACTTCCAGAATGACGTAACAAAAAATTATTCTATATCACGGAAACGGTGAGTGCTAGGTAGACAAAACGAGTATGGAATTGTAGATATTATTATTGGCTTTCAAACAAATCAATCCGATTGCGAATCGGTTAAGTCGTTTCCGAGAAAAACGAAAATTACATATTCCATCCGCACAAGTCACTTCCAGAATGACCCAACATAAAATTATTCTATATCTCGGAAACTGTGAGTGCTATGTAGACAAAACAAGTATAGAATGACCCAACCTAAAAATAATCTATATCTCGGAAACGGT